>NC_133783.1:23413993-23424802 GCF_003597395.2 Chelonoidis abingdonii
CCAGGTAAACTTATCAGATTCTGCTTCCTTTGTTATCTTGCTAAGTGCTCCCCCCTTTTATCTGTATAAATAAGATAGTTTGTGTCTTGTATGGTGCTCACATTATCTGGGTGTATTAGCAGAATACTGTGCGAATAAAACAGAGTGGTCTGACAAACTGTGAGTCCTGAGTCTAACTTTGACAGTCCCAAATAACTGTGTTTCCTAAATGTACATAAATACACAAGGCTTAGCCGCATATATCTTGCTGCTCCAACTAGTTTCTAGTGGCTTCTAAAACACAGTCAGCACTCTAGAGGGCTCACATATTTAAAGAGATATTACCCTGTACCTATACACTACAGTTACACAGCCTGGTCAATGCCACCTCTCATGGAGGTGGAGTAATTATGCCGATGGGAGAGCTCCCTCCCATCAGCATAGAGCATCTTCACCAGATGTGCTACAGCAGCACAGCTGCACCAATGTAGTGCTTCTAGTGTGGACTAGCCCTCAGTTTCAGGTTACAGCTTTAGGGACAGTAGGACATACTGTCAACGTCCAGCATTTTGAACAGGGTGACAAAGCAGCACTTGGCTTTTCAGTAAAGAGCGCCAGTGGAATTGGAATCACTGGCATAATTAGCAAGTCTTATGGGAAATATCCAAGGGGTGAATTTCACATAGTGCCAGCAGTCATCTTCCACAACTTCAAAGTGAGTTGCCCCCCACTTATGCAGCAGTAGAGTCATATGGTACATTGTTCAGTGGGTATAAAATGCTGCCATTTCTTTTGGTTGGATTTTGCCCTCATTTTGCACAGGTGTAAATGGTGCAAGGCAGTGGCATGTCAGACCCAGAATCTCCACGTTGCAAGAATCATGGCAGAGAGCAGAACTTTGCTTAAGTATTTAGTCTCCAGGAATGTTGGATACACCTCCATATCAAACTAGACAAGTTACAATTTTATTCTATCCTTGGTTCATCACATGACTGGAATTAGTCCCAACACCCTCAGGAAGATAAGGAAGCTTTAAAAAGGTCTCAGAAGTGATCCACCATTGGATTTGGCTGCACTGTTGAGGAAGGGAGTTGTGTTCTTGACACACATTTTATTAATCCAAGCACTGATCTATCTAAGCTGGTTTCCAAGGGAAATTATAGTTCATTTATTTGTCTTGCTGCATCATGTGCAGAGAAGAACTTCCAAGATAGTGATACTGTCTCTTGCAAACACTACACAACCAAAAGTGTTTTCACGATCTACATGTAAACAGTCACCCCAACCCAGGACCAAATATATATTACCATAACATATAACTCTATATAACATCAGAGGGGTAGCCCTGTTAGTCTGGATCTGTAAAAAGCAACAGAGACTCCTGTGGCATCTTTAAGACTAACAGATGTCTGACGCAGTGGGTGTTCACTCATGAAAGCTCATGCTCCAATACGTCTGTTAGTCTATAACAGGGGTTGGCAACATTTCAGAAGTGCTGTGCCGAGTCTTCATTTATTCACTCTAATTTAAGGTTTGGCGTGGCAGTCATATATTTTAACATTTTTAGAAGGTCTCTTTCTACAAGTCTATAATATATAACTAACCTATTGTTGTATCTAAAGTAAATAAGGTTTTTAAAAGGTTAAGAAGCTTCATTTAAAATTAAATTAAAATGTAGAGCCCCCAGGACCAGTGGCCAGGGACCGGGCAGTGTGGGTGCCACTGAAAATCAGCTTGAGGGCCGCCTTTGGCACGCATGCCATAGGTTGCCTACGCCTGGTCTATAAGGTGCCACAGGACTCTTCGCTGCTTCTATATAACATATAACTGAGCTGTTTTTGTGTACCCTGGAGTCCATAGCCATGAAATGATTAGTTCTGCTTCTGGATTTGGAGCTATCCATAGGCTGACCAGATGTCCTGTTTTTAAAGGGATAGTCCTGTTTTGGGGGATTTTTTCTTATATAGGCACCTATTGCCCCCCACCTCCTGTCCTGTTTTTCACAGTTGTTATCTGGTCACCCTAGCTATCCAGAAATCATAGCAAGGAGCACAACTGAACTGTAAAGGCAGCAGCACATGGGGATCCAGCCACACAGCTCTTGGCTGGGCCCTGCATTATCTATTAAAGTAAGGAAGGGATGTCAGACAAGAGAAGGCCCCCCAAACCCACCTATCGCAATCTGCTTTCCTAGGCACTTGCATAACTCAGATCCTGGCTCTGCTTCAGGGTGACCAGACAGCAAGTGTGAAAAATCGGGATGGGGTGGGGGATAATAGGAGCCTATATAAGAAAAAGCCCCAAATATCGGGACTGACCCTATAAAATCGGGACATCTGGTCACCCTACTCTACTTCTACATCCTCCCTCAGCCCATGTGAAGCGGACAGTACATGTCCCCTAAAACCTCACAAAGCCTCTTACAGCATCCAGCTCCGGACCAGTGCAGGCTGCAGGAATAACTGCCTTCCAACAGATTTAAGTTAAAGAGTTTGGCCAAGGCAGACTAATTAGGGTTGAATTTCAGCAGAATTCAAAGCTAAATGCTGGTACAGCATGCAAAGCTGACTGAACTCTTCTAAAGGGAGAGAGACCCAGACAGGGAAACACTTCATGACAAATGCAGTTTACAGCTGTGTAAATCAGTGATAACGTGATGCAGTTCTCCAATTTACACACACATCTTGAATGCGTGTTTCCAGACCACATTGACGGGTGCCTACACTCAGCAATGCAAAGCACTCCTTCCTCAGCAAGCAAAGATGTGCAGCTTGGGTTAATATCAGATTTATATTAACGTTTAATTTTATCTTCCCGTTTGCTTGTTTAACATAATACAAACCAAAATAGGAATTCCTGAGTGAGACACACTAGCATGGAGAAGGGGGGTGTTCTTCAGCCTAAACATCCTTTCCCTCATGTTTACTTCAGACATAATACAATAGTAGCAATGACAAAGAATTAAGGTACTGTATTCATATGTTGAGTATTTGTTATCATCCAACAGCAAAATGAGGCACAAGCCTTAAGGCTTAAACCACTGAATCTTCAACGTCAAGAACATCCTGGGCTGTTAGGTGGTTTGTTTAGTCTTTCATGTCAATGGCCTAACTATATTGATCAGCTAAGGCACCTAATCCTCCATTTTCCTGCCCACCACCCATTTCAAATTAGCTGGAAAATATAGGGTCCTTCTCCCTAGTCTCCATATGAGGAGAGAGATCTTCAGAATGATCCGTTACTTTGGAAAGCAGTCAGTGAGCTTTCTGGGAAAGAGGAATTCTAAAGATAGTCACACTTTTTAACTGTTCTAATTGGACTGTTCCCATGCCCAGCTGTAAATGTAACGATAGTATCGTGTAATTGCCCACGGAAAAAGCCTGTCTTGAGAAGGAAATAATTCCCCTTTCTCTTGACTGAAAGTGAAATGGAGTCATGTATTGGAATTCTTAAGTCAGATCCCAGGGAATGTAGTCTTTCTTGGAACAGACCAAAATGCAGTGAAAGCTCCTAGATATGAAGTGTTTTCTCTTTATTAGGGCACAAGTGCTTTAGAACAGTGTTTCTCAGCCTTTTTGATACCAGACAGCAGCTTGCTGCCTTCCTAAATGGTGTAGCTTATCAAAAGATCTATTTAATATAAATCTGTTCACATAAATGCTAATGTGTCCTCTACTAAGTTAAAGTTCGCAGCAATGCAAATGGGCCTTTTATAACTTAGTATCAAATAATATGTTGGACCACAGTCCCCCATGAGGTCATCGCTAATATTTGCATCTGCATTTCATTACTCTAAGCATTCCCAGCTCCCTTTCCTATCCCTACAGCCAAAAAGGAGCTTCACCTCTGCAGTTCTCAGCATGAAAAACAAAACCCAGGTTTCCTGTGTTCACTGTTTTTGTGACAGACTCTATTGTGCATAGAAGATAAAAGGCTAGCCAAGCTGCACTGATGGATAATGTCCGTGATCGATTCCACGCAGAGTAGTCCAACATTGTCAATAAGTCCTACATTGTGTGGTTTGGGTCTGAGACTTTAATTTTACAGGACTGTTTCTTTTTACACATAGAAGAGGAATTTGGTCTTCAGGCTTTTTCAAAACTGACCCAATTCTGTATCTTGAACATGACCTGGAAGTTCTCCTAGGATGAGAGGATAATTTATTCTCAATACTATTCTAGGTCTCCAATGCTGCTGCCATCAACTCTCAGCCACGAAACACTGCTCCTCTTATTCATCCCAAGTGTCACATGTAGGGCAAGCTTCTTCTCATGTTGAGATTCAGTTATGGAGGTTTTTAAGCAGAGGAGGGGCATTCAGATATGTTTTTCCTTGAATCTACATGCTGTGTTAACAGAAAGCATGTGTCTGCGTGTTTCTGGTCTGCCCTTAAGCGGGGGCATCATTTGCTATGGGGTAAAGGGGACAGTGCCCTCCCAATCTTGGTCCTCCCTGAATTTTCATAGGTCTCTATGCTCCACTTCTTGCACCCTGCCTTCTTTCCCTCCTCCCCCAACTTTGCAGGACATAATATAATCACATATAACGTTCTATACGCTGACACAACTTTGCGTCCCCCAAGAATTTTTCTGAAATGATGCCCCTGCCCGAAAGTAAGAATAATGGACACCTTTGAAAGGACCCAGGCTTGTTTAACATTCACCCTCATGCAAATACTCAAGCTGAAAGCAGCCTTTTAGTTACAAAGGTGTGCTTTGATACCAGTCAGCTCTGTGTTCTTGGTGCAGTATTCAGCCTGATTCATGAAAGACACCCCTCCCCTCCCTCAGCCTCTGCTTAAACCAAAATGCCGTCAGAGGAAAAAACGTGCAGAGAGCACTGAAGGGTGTTAGGAGACACACCTAGACCCCCTCTTGAAAAAGGTGAAAAGATTAAAACATCTCCATTAGCATACAGAATGAAGAACAGAGACAATTTCCCTGAATGAAACATGGGACAGGGAGATATCTCAATTTGCATACGGAATGGAGAACAGAGAACTGCACTGAACTCTGGGACCAGAAAAAGCAGGAAAGTACTGCATCATGGGAATCTCTGCTCCAGATGCTAATGAACCTACACCTGCGCACACCCAGCTCAGCAGTTATCAGACCAATACTAGTAATGAATCCTTGACTGATATCCAAAATACTGAAGCAGCCTAGTTGCATTGTGAGCTCCCCGGAAGAAAACACCACCCATAGCCAAGAGTGATCAGCTCCCATTGTCTAGCCTAAAGAAAACCTTTGAGTCATTAGTTTACCCATAAACAAATCTAGTGTTGTCCCTTGAACCATTGCATTTTCTCTACAAAAATCCCTATTCATCCTCCAGTCAGGGTTCTGATGCTTAGATCCAAACTACGCATCAGTTCCACTGGGACTCTGTTCTCCTGACTGATTGTGCTGGGGGCTCTGCCTGTCTCCTGCCCTCATCTACCACCCTGAACTACCACCATCACCTGGGAACCCTGACCAGTTCAAGCTTCAGGGAGTGGTGAGATCCCCTTCTCTTTCTCTCTCTCTCTGTGTTTTCCTTTCAACGCTAGGCATTAACCTTTAATAATGTATGTTATGTTGGTTTAGCCCTCCTTGTGTAGGTATCACTTTGATTCAATAAATAATTTTTATGATTAAGTTGGTTGCTTCTCTCTTTCTTGCTGAACTTTACTCTTTTGTGTTTTTAGCTTCTCCCTTTCACTCTGCAGCAACGCTTCTTTTACCCAAGCTAAAGATCCTGCAGTGCCCATAATACTGTGGGATTTGCTCATCAAGTAGGTTACTACCAGTATAATTGTGATGTGAGAGTGGGGATAGGGACGTGCTGAATCTGGGATGCATAAGGATGGCAGCTTGAAAGTGCTGCTTGACCCAGTCCATGGAGCCTGGAGGCATAAGGAGAGGGAGCTTGAAAGTGCAGCTTCCTCCAGCTCAGTGAGTCCAAAGACATATAAGGGGTCAGCTTGACAGTGCTGATTGACCCGATCCATTCAGACTTGCTCTGTTAATGTATGGGTGGGTGGGTGTTCATCCGGTTCTGGGGCTGTAGAAACCCAGCCCTAGGGAACCTAGGTCCTGCAGCATAGCTCTATTGGGAGGGGACTTGCAGAAGGGAGAGGTAGAGCTCCATATGAACACACAAGTGACACAAGCAGTACATTGATAGAATTACAGAACACTGCCCAACGCCCCCAGAAGAGTAACCCAAATAAATGAGCATACCCCAAGGTAACGGGCAAACCTGGTAACAGCTTCTAGGAGAACAATTAATCCTGTGAGCCTAAAATTCACAAGCAGCTTCAGCATCTCTAGCCAGTCCCAAGTTGTGCTCAGTCACAGCAAAGGCGTAACGCCATCTGTCAAGGCTGAATTCCCACTCTGGCACTTCGAATGCAGAAGGTGGGGGTCCACAAGGATTTTAAAAATTAATACCGGCCACTCCAGGCTTGTATTAAACTCCCAAGGTTACAGCTTTTCTCTGACCTTGGCTTGGTAAACACTGCCACCACCCAAATGCAAAAAACGCTTTGGACCCAGGAAGGGAACTCCTTCCTGTGAGGTGCCCTCAAGCCCTTTCACTTCCCTTCCCTCCTCCCCCAGGGAAGATCTGAGAAAGAAAACAAAGGAAATTAGCTGTTGTTACCAGCTAATCAAACAACATGCACAAACCTCTTAGGACACCAAAAATTCAATCCTGTTCTTAAAAAAGGTAAATTTTATTAAAAATAAAAAAGAAAGAAAATACATCTGGAACTTAGGCTTTTGCTAGATTTTAAAAGAGCAATTCCAAAAATTAAGCACCCAAAATAGCTTTCTTGGGAGTTCATCGCAAACAAAAGCAGTTGAGGTTAGCACAGAGGAGTCCGTTAGCCATAAGAAATAAACAGAAATAGCCCTAATTGCATCTTTCTAAACATTCCTGATCTACTTACACATTTGGAAGTTCCAGATAAGTAGTTCTAGGTATGATATGATGATTTATGATCATACCTGGCTTAAAGCAGCTTACAGCATTGGTGCTCTGTGTCTCTGCTCTCCAGAGAACAACCAGAGACACAAAGGCAAAGCTTCTTTCACAATTTTAAAAAGTTCTAGCCTTCCCATTGGCTTTTTTGGTCAGGTGCCCTTTTCTTTACCTGAGGGACTTTATTAACTCTTTACAGGTAAAGCAAGCAGAGAACAACCACCAAGAGGGATTTTATAGCTAACTGGATATCCATAAAAGGGAGCTTCCCCCCTCCTTCATTTATCACACCATCCCACAACTGCATTCAGAGGTGACAAATCACAAGGTGATGGAGTAAGTCTAAAAAAATGTAGAACAAACTCAGGGATGGGGGAGGAGAGACACCACAGAGAACGCCGCTGTCTTTTAAAACCTGAGGGGTGTGTGAATATTTGCTACTGTCAAAGGTTGCAAATGCTCTCGATTTGTGAAACTCTCCCTGCAAGTAATGGGTTGTCTGGTTCTGAAACCAATTGTCCTTAATTTATTCCCTGGCTATTATGCAAGGGTCTGGCTGTATTTCTACAATGCTAGGAGGTCAGAATTAAACCAAACAAAAAAACCAGTGTCCCACTGCTTGAAAAGAACCACCTCCAAAGGGCTGGAATGCCGCTTCTTGAGAATTGCCGCCCCAAGCTCATGCTCGGAACGCTGGTGCCTAGATCCGGCCCTGGTTGTATCAGGGCTTGATTTTGTCTCTCATGTGGAGCGGGCAGCCCAGGTGTGCTCAAACCTGGTCAAGACACGAGGTGCAAAAGTTAAGTGTCTGTTTAATGGTCACTGAAGTTTGTATAGTGTAAATGCTTTGGTCCCATGCATTTACCTGCTTGTCAGCTCAGGACTCTTACCTTAACTCTACCAGGCTAAGGATAAAGGGTCCTTTTGCTGGATGGCTCCAGCTTCTCCTCCTGACCCCACCAAGTGGTGGAGACCCACAAGGCTCTACAACACCTGGCACATCTACAGTACATGTCTTGGAGGTCTGTGGTGGGGTTGTCACTGCCAGCAGTGTTGCACCACAGTTCACATATCATCGGGCCTGTTCTGAACAAGGAGGAGTTTGATCATTGCTTTTACCTCAGGGTTTGGGAGTGTGTTCTTCTTCCTTCCACTGCTCTTGAACTGGTATTTACATTTCTGTACTGGGGGTTTCAGGCACCTGTAATCAGGGCTGCTCTAAGTTCAACCCACAAGGGCAATTCTGATGGCCGGAATTTGACAGAGAGCAGGAACACCCTGACCATCCTTGTATGCTTGGAAGAGCTGCCCTGGAATCTTCTCAGGACCAGTTAAACTGGCCTTTCAGCTTCTTGCTCTGCAGCTGGAGCGCAGGGGAAGATCGGTGCCTTTGTTGTTATGCGATTTGTTTATACAAATCCTTTACCACTTGGAGGATTTAGCCACATTTTTTAGGCATTGTTTGGAGAAGTTATGCTGCCAATTTTTAGTCTTGAGATGTAGAACCCGATTTCTATTCTGGGATCTATATCTGTTTTTTGTCTCTGGGGAGTGCGTCCCTCTTTTTTTTTTTCATTCTTTGTATGTGATTCATATCCTGTATTTTCTACAAGTATTGTTCTGGGGTTAACAGTGTATTCCCCCTCATCATAGCTAAAGAGATTTCAAATGACATAGTTACAAATTCTTCCCATCCCTGAACACATCTGTGGGATATCCAGCTGAATTCAATGACATTTCCGCTTCCCTAGGAGGATAGTTAAAAACAAAAACTTGAGAAGCAAGCTGTACTTTGGAATGGCTGCTTGTCTTTTCAGGACTAAGTCAAGGCTGTGTGTGTGAGTGCAGAAGAGTTATTGTGCAAACAAAATAAACAATGAAATCAAACAACAAAAGCAGTTAACTTTAACAATCCAAGACCACGGTACAAGAGATATCTATTTATCTATCCATTGTTACTGCCCTCATCAGAGTGGTATCTGAGCTCTTCCACGATTCTAAAAGTAAAAATTTCTACAGATTCCAAGACCTAGAGCCTAAATCAACACAGATCAATTTACTTCAGGGATATTATGCTGATTGACATCAGCTGAGGAGCTGCTGTAGACTTCCAGAAGAGTGAGCAGGGTAAGGATGATCCAGTGACTAGGGCATAAGCTTAGAGTAGTGGTTCCCAACCTGTGGCCCGTGGGCCACTTGCGGCCCAATGAGCAAACAGCTGTGGCCCATGTGACATACTGAGGGCCATACAGGTAGTATTGGATGCGGCCCACAATGGTAAATAGGTTGAGAACCACTTAGAGTGTAGGAGGTGTGATTTCAGTTCCCTGCTCTTTTACAGACTTCCTATGTGATGCTGGCTGAGTCATTTAGCCTCCCAGTGTCTCAGCTCCCCATCTGTAATACCTAAGATAGAAACCTAGGCTTTGTCTACACTTACAGTTTTGCAGCGCTGGCCGTTACAGCTGTGCTCGTACAGCTGTGTACGGCCAGCGCTGCAGTGTGTCCACACTGACAGTGACCAGCGCTGCAGTGTGTCCACACTTGCACTGGTTGCAGCGCTGTTGTGAGTGGTGCATTGTGGGCAGCTATCCCACAGAGCACCTCGTCCCATTTTGTCGCTGTGGGTTGTGGAAGGGCGGAAGGGTGCCGGTCATTCCACTTCCTGTTTCAACCACCCGTGTGGCATCGCTTCCTTTTCAGCCGTTTGGTGCCATTGTGGTCTGTCGGCGTGATTTCAGAGAGAAATGGAGCCCGAGCGCTGAGGAGATGCTGATGAACTGTTGCCAGCACATCACGTTCTGGCAGTGGAGCTATTCCTTATGTCCAACGTGACAGTGAGAGCTCAGATGATTGAAATAGATGCGGCTGACGCACCTGCCAGTAAATTGCTTGTGGCAGTAACAGACGTGTCTGCAGCCGTGGAAACGCCGCCTTTGCTCGGGAAACAAGCACTGAGTGGTGGGATCACATCGTCTGCAGTCTGGATGGATGAGCAGTGGCTGCACAACTTTAGGATAGGAAAAGCCACGTTCATGGGACTGTGTGCTGAGCTCGCCCCAGCCCTGCAGCGGCAAGGACCGAACTGAGCTGCCCTGTCCAGTGGAGGAAGCGGGTGGCTTTGCAGTCTGGAGCTGGCTACTCCAGACAGCTACCGATCGGTCGCAAAACCAGTTTGGAGTGGGAAGTCGACCGTTGAATCTTGCTGATGCACATTTTGCGGGCCATTAATCGCATTCCTGTTCAGAAGAACCGTGAATCTGGGAATTGTGCAGGACATTGTGGATGGCTTTGCACAAAGGGGTTTCCCTAACTGTGGAGGGGCATAGATGGAACGCATATTTCCATTCTGCACCCCCCACCTGGCATCGAGTACATTAATCGGAAGGAGTATTTCTCAATGTGTTCTCCAGGCGCTTGTGGTCCCGGGGCGTTTCACTGAATTTACACAGGATGGCCAGGAAAGGTGCGGATGCACGCATCTTTCGGAAAACAGTGGCCTGTTCAGGAAGCTTGCTAAGCAGGACTTTCTTTTTTTTTCCCAGACCAGAAAGATCACAGTGGTGGGACGTCGAAATGGCCCATTGTGATCCTTGGCGACCCCGCTTACCCCTTAATGCCTTGGGCCTCATGAAACCGTCCGCAGGGAAGCTTGACATGAGCAAGGACCGGTTCAACTACAGCTGAGCCGATGAAGAATGACGTGGAGTGTGCTTTTTGGTCGTTTAAGGGAGGATGGAGAGTCTGTACAGGAAGTATTGATGTGGGGAAGCAAGATCCCAGCGATTATACCGCTGCTGTTCGCCATAATATTGTAAGGGAAGGGCTGAAACCTATCATTGACGAATGACCTCCGAGATTCAACGC
>NC_133783.1:23427090-23509226 GCF_003597395.2 Chelonoidis abingdonii
AGTGTCCACACCTGATGACCAGCGCTGCATCACCAGCGCTGGTCTCGCTACACCGGAAGCAGACCCAGGTGTACAGCCAGCGCTGCAAACAGGGAGTTGCAGCGCTGGCTGAGCTTTTAAGTGTAGACACCTGCTAAGTTGCAGCGCTGTAACCCCCTCACCAGCGCTGCAACTTGCAAGTGTAGACAAGGCCCTAGACAGAGAAGATGTTAACTCTCACACAGTTAAATACAAAGAGAAACCTCTGTCTGTGATATCTTCCAAACCTTCCAGATTAAAGATGAAGTCTTGAATTTATTAAAATCAGTCACATATTGAGAACAGATGCTCCACAACAATTGAGGTGGTCATGGTTAAAAATGGGGAGGAGAAAAATCAAACAGGCATGACAGGATAGCCTTCTATATATTTTGGTTTGCTTTTCCCCCCCAGCTCTCCCTGCAGTTCTTCAGTACCTCTTCTATTCTTCCTGCTTACCCATTCAATCCCACTTTGCTAAAATACATTTTTGCATCTGACGAAGTGGGTATTCACCCACGAAAGCTCACGCTCCAAAATGTCTGTTAGTCTACAAGGTGCCGCAGGATTCTTTGCTGCTTTTACATTTTTGTAAACTTCCAGGTCTCACTCAAACCCCCGCTCACTACAGAAGCCCATGCTGCGAGAACACATTGCGTTTCCTTAGAGTGGATATGGAGTATTCAGAAAATATGGGCTGTGGAGTGTGTACAAATTTTGTATTTAATGACCCTCTCTCTGGAAATTTGAAACTGAGCTGTTTGCATCTTGGAGTGAAAAACACCGTTGAGCAGTCACCTCAAGTGCGAGTCTTACAGCTGCATGGCAAAGGAATGGGAAAGGACTGGAAGGAAGGTGCTAAAAATGTAGTTGCTTAAAGACGCCTTGTAGAAAACTGAAATATAGAGAAACAACCCTTCACAATATTGAAATTTATTATGTGTCCCACAGTAGAGCCCAAAGGTCCCACTCAGGACTGAGGCCTCGTGCTGGGTGTTGTACAAACATGCAATAAAAAACAATCCCTGTCCCAAGAAGTTTGCAATCAAAAGCCATGAGCCTGGAAAGTTTTATGCCCAGGTCTAATTTAAAGCATGTGAATAGTCTCACTAAAGTCCTTAAAGTGAAGCATGTGTGCAAGCGTTTGCAAGATCAGGGCCTATATATGGTCAAGAGACAACAAGAGGAGTGGAATACAATGGATGGAGAAAGAGGGGAGACAAAGGTGAGTGCAAGAGGAACACAAGCTTGAATATGTTCTTAGCTAAGCGTACAAATTGGAGGCATAAACATTTGTTTCTTATAAGTTAGGTGGAAAAGATATGAATGAATCACTAATTGGCCACCTGCCAAGTCAGCGTCATTATGCAGTTTACTATAGACAGCATGGAAGAGGGGGTCCTAGGAAGAGCAGTGATTTGGATAGGGTGTTCATATATAGAGCATATTAGATTTTTCTCTTCTTTCATCCGTCAGTGTAAATAGACAGTCTGCTCTTGAAAGTTCAACTTTTCCTGTGGCTTTCGTTAACTAAAGCCTTTGTCACAATTAGCTTCTGAGGGAATGTTCACAAAGTTACAAAGAGGGGATTATCTGAGGTGTGGAATAAACAGCAAGAGCCGATGAGCTCTGAAGAAATAAAGCCCAAGAGGTTTAAACCTGGGTGCCTAAAACTGCCTCCCAAATCCATGTCTAGTCACCTGACAGGAAGTGGCCTGATTTTCAAAGATTCCCAGCACCTGTAGTTCCCAGAGGTTGTTGGGGTTGTTCAGCACCTCTGCTAAAGGGAAGCTTGAGTTTCTTCATTGGCGTGAAAGAAGACACAAGTGGGGGACCTATCTATGGTGTTTCCAGGGCCAGATAGCCAAGAGAGCTCAGCATGAAAATCTAGACTTCATTTAGGTGTCTCACTGGTAGTTGAGCCCTTTAGAAAATCTTACCCTGATTAGATCAGCTCTTCCATTGCATTGTTCTCTCCTCCCCTTCTCTGCTCCTTCTTTCAGACTCTTGATTTGTTTTGCACTCTGCCCATTTGCTGATCTGTTTTTCACCCTGTTTTTTCATTGGATTTTAGTTTTCTCTGTCACCTCTCTGCTCCGTTTTTCATAGTTTCTCTAAGGTGAAATGGGACCCTAATAATAACTGAGTGTCAATTAAATTTTCAAATCCGTAATATTGGAGGGGCCTTGATGCTAGACAAAGAGAGTTATTAGGTGTATTTTCAAAATGAACCATTAAGGAGCTGATCCTGCAAAACCTTCTCATACAATTATTTCAAGGGGACTTAGTGAGTAAAGATCTGCAGGACTGGGCCCTAGAAGGCAAGACAGCAGCCAACCAGTCAGTACCTTGTGCTCTGGCAGGAACAGCAGCCAACCAGCAAATGCCTTGTGCTCTGGCACACTATTATGCACTTTAATGCCTCTTTAATGTGCTGTGTTTTCATAGCTAGGGACCCAGAAAACTTCTGGGACTCTGTGCTGGATCATGGTATTCCATGACCTGCACAGAAAGCCTCAGCAGCTGTTCCTGGCCTGCAGCTGAGACGGCAAGTTCCAGTTACGCCCAGTCATTCCTTGCAGGTTTCTACTGAAATTTGCATCCTGCTGGTAGATCTTATGGAGGTCAAAGATGCTTTTTTCCATGAGTAGACAGTCTCCCCTGCTCTGAACAATCTGTGCTATTGAATCACATGGTTTGGTCTGGCATTTTCTAACCCCTAGAGCATCAAAACAAAATGTCCACTCATAGTCACAGTCACTCTAATGTGATGTGTGTATGTTAAAGGGAATCTCTTTGATGGGCAGATAACTGAATGTAATCATTCATGCCTATGACGCTGTATAAATGAGGACTTCAGTTCTGCTGAAACACGCTGGATTTTCAGCCCTGGAAAAGGAAGCTCCCTCTTGGTTCACAGGGGAGCATGAAAGGATCCGTGCACCTTTCTGCTCATGCTCCTCAGCTGTAACCTGAAAGGATCATCTCTGTGCTTGAGGTAGTTCAGCCTGGATAAACTAAAGTAAGGAGAGTTGGCAAATATTTAGTAGTCTCAAATAAAGAGATTTGTGGATACAGACTAACGGCTGCTACTCTGAAAAAAGTTGGGTGTTTTTTATTTACCTTCTGTTTTTTGAATTTGTAGTGTGCACTCAGCTCATGTTTTCCAGCTTTGTTCTGCAACTGTGAGGAGTTCTCTACTAGGAACTTTGGGGGTTTATTTTCAATGAAAGCTGAGATTCTGACTCAGTCACATGGATCCAGAAGGTGAGACTTTAAGAAAAACACCACATCTTGTGAGACTCTCTATAAAATTGCAAGAGTTGGCAGCCCTGCATTTTTATAACAATCATCTAAAAGTCACCTGACTGCAGCCAAGACCTATCCAGCATCTGAGAGACTGAGGACACTCAGCTTATCTGGAAAATTGCCCTTGTAAAAATGTTTCAAACTCTGCTGGCAACACGCCATGTGGGCCAGGTTCATTTCTGAAAATCTCAGCCTCATTGTGTATAGCATCTACAATTTCAGCATTCAGAAAATAACATGGAGTTCCCTGGGAGGGATTCAGACTGGCTAGTGGGGAATACGATCAATGCAGGAGCTCTGTCTTGCACGAGGGAAACAGCAGCACGTGAGTGGTTAAAACCCAGGCCCGATTCCCAGTCATGTATTTTTACACTTTTTGGTAATAGTGTTATTCTTGTCCCTTGGTCCTCCTCGGCCTCTTCTCTTAGCTGCTTCTTATGTTAACCCTCCATTAGGCAGTCAGCAAAGCCTCTCTCACTAATGGACGTTAATGTGTTTCCTTAACCCCTCAAGAGTCAATGGCTTCTCGTTCTCTTTCTGAGGTCCCTTTGTAGTATGGAGGGCTTTGCAGGCAACCCAGTGGAAACCCAACCCCCATTCTGCTGCCCCAGCTCCATCTTTCAGGCTGCCTGTCGCCAGATGCCCCACTGGTGGCTGTTCCTACTTTTAGATACTGTGTTTCGGGACAAATGGTGGAAGGGATTCAGAGGGGCTTTTGGATCAGATTGGACTTGATTAGGGGGCCACGAGCCTGAACTGCTCAAGGATGGGTCTCATTGTTATTAGGAAGGAATGGTGGTCAGCCTTGGCACAGGAGCCAGCCCGGGCTTTGGAAGAATTCCCTGGGCTTTGTTTAAGGTATTGGTTTTATTTGTGGCACCATTCTGGTCTCCTTTCAATGTGGCCTGACTGTTCTTTTTAAAAAGCAAGGCAGCCACACTGGGTTTGCTGTTTTGGCCTTCCAGCGCCATATGCCCAGCAAGTCCCCTCCCTGCCGACCCCCACACCCTCTCCAGTGGTGCCTGACAGACACAAACATGCATGCACCTAAACAAACCTGAACAAACTCTTTCAAGGAGTGCAGTCATACACAGCCACCCCTTGTCCACCTGTCCCAGTGAATGAGACCTGCTCGTCCTTTCTTCTCCAAGCCATGAGCACTTGGGTAAACCTTGTCCTGCTGAGCTTTTACTACCTGCCTGTTCTCTCAATAAACTGCAGGGCTGCATTTAGCAAGTCTTTTACTAGCTATTAAAAGATTACACCTCCAGGGGACCCGTTTACTATTTGGAGCCTGTGTCCAGCCATTTTGAAATGTATACCCGTTACAACCATTTGTATACAAGCTCATTAATAGATCTGTGTGAATTTCACAATTGTTGTTTCACAAAGTTTGGCACAAACACTTTCACTGGTGTCTCATTGTGGCTGAATTTTATTGATAATGTATGCAAAGTGGCTATGTTAGCCATGAAAAGACAGGAACGCCTGAATTTTCCCATTCCCCAGGCAAAAATTACCCTTTCTCTAAAAAAAACTGGTCCATTTCTGTTGTGTTTCCTGTTGCATTTGTGAGGTGAGGCCAAAATACTCTGGAGGCAAGAGCTCATGTTACCCTTTCTGCTGAGCCCTAATTCATTTTGGGAAATCTGCTTGTGACCTTGGTAAACCAGCTGCCAAGGCTATAGGCTTTAGCTAAGAACTAACAAACTCATAGTTTGAAAACAAACCAACTCTCTGTATGTTAGTTTTGTTCAACATAGGTATTAGCTTTGTAAGAATGTATTTAGTGTTTAGATTCTATGAAATGCTCGTAGGTTGCTGCATGCATTAATCTCACTTGTAAGTCTGTGATAGAACAACAAATTTAAGTTTTGCTTTATAACTTTGAAAATGCTTGCACTGAACTTGTGAACCCAGGCACATGAATCACATCTCCCCTCCTCTCTCCCACCCATTAAGGAGGCCTATCAAGTTTAAACAGGCCATAAGGATACAAAGGATTGGTGAATGGCCCCATCATACCTTGGAAATGCTACATGCAAAGAAGCTCATCTCATAGGCATATTTACATTGGAAACATCAGTTGACTTACATTAGGTCGATTTATAGCCACTGCAGTAATTACTGCGGTGATGCACATCCATATTACCCTTCTTGGATCAGTACTGCAAGCCCTCACCAGGAGCGCTTCCATCGATCTCAGAGGGGCAGTGAGGGGAACTGAAAGTCTGGTCTCTCAGCTCTGCTGGCAGTTCCCTACCAGCTGTCATATAGGCACCCAGTGGACTGCCCTCCCCCTCGCTCCCTATTCCCTGCTGGAAGGTTAAATGTAAAAGATAAAACAGAGTCACAAGAAATGTTTTCCTTTCTTTGCTGTTTGAACTTTCACAGGGCCAGAGATGCTAAATTAAGGCAGAGATCCCCAGGGGTTACCCCTGGGTCCACCCTGAAAGACATTTCAAATTGACAGATTACTACATCTGTCATCTTTAGGAGCCACAGATGGTAATGCATTTGTGTGTATATGCTTGCTTGCTTTAACCTGTAAATAACTGTCTCATTTCTTTTCCCTAGTTAATAAACCTTTAATTAACTTACTAGAGGGTTGGCTACAGGCATTGTCTTTGGTGTGAGAACTAAGATACAAGTTGATCTGGGGTAAGCGACTGGTCTCTTGGAACTGGGAGAAACCTGAATATTTTGATTCTTGGTGTGAGTGACCATTTATCAGTTAGTCCATCTTGCCTGGGTGGCAAGGTAGACTGGAGAGCATAAACTCTGAGGTAAGACTGTTACAGTGATCCAGGAGTTCACATTTGTTCCTGGGCTGGTGAAATTTAATTACAGAACAAACCGCTAGCTAGGGGTGTCTGCCCTGGTTTTACCTGTCAGCCCTGAGGTCAGCACTCCTGCTCGTGAGCCACTCCAGGCAGTGTGACAAGATTTGCAGCTGAAAGATGCCTAAAGCTAAGGCCCCATGACCCAAAGAAGTCTCTTTTCTTTCCACCCTGGAGCCTGGCAGGACAAAGGGGGCAGTGTCCTCAGACTCTAGCCTGCACAATTTTGGCAGTAAAACACTTGTACCTGAAATCGAGGCAGCAACATCCCAGAACATAACTATTTCACAAATGACTGGATACTTGGGAAGGACGTTTTGGAGCTGAGAGATAGAAACAGCCTCACTAAAAATCCAGAATTAATGGTGTTCCTCCAGCTAGATGCTTGCTGGGGATGGGTAGGTTCCAACACTTCACTGCAGCATCTTCCTACACCAGCTCCAGGGCTGGCCATAGGTATGCACGACCCTGAGAAAAGTGAGACTGAACCAGTGGCTGTCTCCATCCCACCATTTACCTAGAATAACCCGGGCTGCCTTCCTCCCACTGCCTCTGAGCTGCAGTGAGTCCCACCATGGATGCCTGATTATGGGTGAGGAAAATAAACAGGGTGGAGCCCAATGATTCTCTCTGGTTTGTTAAGTCCTCTTAGGTTCCTGAAGATGATATTTCCCACACTGATTTTAGCCTTTTCTTTTCCCTTTGATGGGTGGTAACATTCCTCTCTATATTTCTGATGGATTTGAAACCAACTTTTCTCTCCATCTCTGTGGTATTGGAGATAGCACCAGCCCTTGTGCACATCGCTCTGCTACCAAGGTTTGCTAAACAGCTGCTGCACAGCTCTCCTGACTGGAAATGAGCACCTGCAAATTCCATTAGAGTGAATGGGAGCTGAGTGCTCAGTAACACTGGGGTAGGGGAGGGCAACAAGCTCTTGTTTAAATTCTTGTCAGCACAGTGGTTTCCTTTTTCATCCCCAGATCTTATTTTCCTGAGCGTCTTCCAATGTGTTGACTGAGCGCCGTTGCTGCTGCTACACGGATAAGGAGAGCAAGTCACTGCCCCGGGGGAGCATGTTACACAAAGACTCTTACCAGCTGCTGCATCTGCTCCTGTTAATGTCTACACTTCTCCTGCTGCCAAAAATAACCAGTGAATAAATGCCAGAGAGACAGGAGATGTCTTTTTGGATTCTGCTCCATTGTATTTTTAATTAAATAAATCAAGTCAACCATCTTCTAACGGTTACAAGGTTCACATTCATTTCTGTGCATGGAAGATTCAAACTAGAGTACTGAGTACTCTCCTCAGAGGATGTGTCTGTCAGCGCTTCCAGGGGCTGGCAGACCACAGCGGCTCCAGGAGTGTAAAAAACCCTGTGTAACATCACTGCTATGGAGCCAGGCAGGCCTTTAAGCCAAACCCTTAACACAGGGTCAGTAAGAAAATATCTGGACATTGGTTTAGCTGTTAATTTAATTTTGTAAAAACTCCTAGGTGGCAGCAGAGAGTTCTCCCCATCCAGATAAATAAACGAGGGATGCTGGACTCCCTTAGGTGCACACTTCCACCTGCCAAAGGGACCCCATCCCAGTGCATTTCCCTTTGAAGCTTGCTTGATGCCGGGGCCGACCCTCCCTTGCCTCCTGTCCCCTTGGATTTTCCCCACCAATGCGGAGAGCCCCTGCAGCTGAACTTACATCTGCTTTCCTGGAGGCAGGTGCTCTGATTTTAAACTCCTGGGCTGTGTGATGTCAGCCACTGAAGAGGGCCAGATGCTTGAGATTCCTCCTTTTGACCTGACAAGCAAAGACGGATGAGAGGAGGAAGGGAAGGAAGAAAACAGCTGAAGTAATAAAGCAGCTCTCCATTTTACAGCCTTAGAAGCACAGATGGCAGTTGTGAGTCTTCCTCTCTCTGCCTGCTGGGGTGACAAGCAGCGTAGCTGCAAGTCAAAGGCTCCATTCAGACCCTGCTGCCAGCTCCTTCTCTTTCTTCACGCTTCTCCCCACCCGAAACGTTAGTGAGTGAAAGGCCCTCCCCCCACGAACTAGCCTGATAGCTGGAGGTTGCTATGCTGCAGTACCGCAAGGGAGTTGGGGTTCAGGAGAGCACGACAGGCTGACTGCATGCACTGCTTTCTTCTAGCACCTAAGCCTGGTCCCTGTCCTATAGGCCAGAGAAGGGAGAGAGAATGTGTAGCTTTACCTAACACACCAGAGAAAGAATGTGCTGTTAGAAATTTGCCTTTCCATGTCTAATAACTGGAACACAGAGGAATAGTCCTTTTACGTGCCAAGGTCAGAGACTGTCTCTCTCCCGCAGCCTGAAGATATGTTCAGGGAGAGAGAAAAAACCTTTAAATAAACAAATAACTGGTGAATGACTCTCTTGTGCTTGGGAAGGTCAAGTGACTGGCTGAGCAGAGAACTGACTCCCTCTGTCTATCCCAGGGCTATGTATAGAGAAGGTAGCCATCCAGCATGATTCCCATGAGCTGCTAATGAATTCAGCCCTGCCCTGAGGGACTGCTCCAGCAATGAGACAGAATTCCAGCCTCTAGGCCAAATCCTAGCCTGATTTAAATCCCACTGAAGTCATGTGTGATTGCAATAGGTGTAAATCATGGCAGGATTTGGCCTTCCATATTTAATCACATATCCCATGTTCATCTACCAAATAACCGCAGCTCTGAGTATTGCAACTTTTCTCTCCATCTCTTGGGATGAGGGGACCTGGTATCAGCTCCCACCTGGGGGCTGGGATTGAAACCCCCATATTTATTTCTCATTATGCACAGGTCTGATTCCAGATGGGCTCCCCAGAGGCAACAGCCATTCTTTTATGCCACTGCGGCATGTACCCTTTCACTTCCTCTGCATTTCTGTGTTTTCCCAGGCCATAAAATTATATCCAAAGCCTTTGTCCTGTCTGGGATTTATTATGTGTCTCAGGGCTAGGCTACATGAGAATGCTACAGCTGCACCGATGCAGCTGTGCCACTGTAGCATGTCTAGTGAAGATGCTCTCTCGTCAGCACAATAAAACCCCCTCTACAAGGGATGGCGCTTAGGACAGTATAAGTTACGTTGTGCAGGGGGTGGCTTATTCACACCCCTGAGCAAGATAACTTTTACCACCATAATGCAGTGTCAACAAGCTCACAGCTTGTGAAATGGGCCATTTGAAAGGCTGTCATTTTAAAAGTGCTACAAAGAGTTTCATGTCCTACACAGCCTGAGTTCGCCAATTTTTGAGATTTTTTTCAACCATGCTTTCCTGAAAAAATAAAAAAGATATTTTCCGCCTTCCTGTTGCTGTGCAAAGCCCCCCGACTCTCTCAATAACAGGGAACAGTGAACCTAATCTGGTTCAGTTATAGAGTGTGGAGGTGTTACTTGTAACAACAGCAGTTAGCAGTTTCGAGACTGAAGTGTGATTTTTGTTTGTTTCTGGGTGTTAAGAAAAATAGACTTCTCAAAACAACAACATTTTGTTTGAAATCCTATCTGTGCTGCTCTGAGTTTAATTGTTTACCTTTTTTCCATTTCTTGGGATATTTATTGTCTACCTGGTTTGGGGTGTAGCTCAGACTCCCTGTTAATAAAACATTTCCCCTCTTTTTCATATAATAAATAAATAAATTCCCCTTGCAGTTTACAATATTAAACCCTCCATTCTCTGAACGGTTCCACATGGTTGCAGGAAGTGGCAGCCTCTTTTCTGCCGGACTGCAGCCCTTGTAGACAAAAAATAAAAATAAAAATAAACTTTTGAAAAGCACAAACAAAACAAACAATAGCAATAATAACGCCTCACTTCTCAGAACCAAAGTGCTGGTTGGAGCTCCAGGTAAACACACTCTCCCCTACTGACTGCACTAGAATTGTTTCCACTGGGGGCTCCCTGCTGGAGCTGGCAAAGTAAGTTTGATTAAAGAGCAGTATGGATCTGATTCATGGTTACCCTGCACCTTGGTGCTGATCCAAAATCTGTCAAAGTCAGTGGGAGTCTTTCCATTGATTTAAATGGGCCTTGGCTCGGGCCCACTGGGTGGTCATATTGTGTAAACCATTTCCGTTTTGTTTTGGGGACCATTTACAGCCACTTTATACTGATGCAAATGACGACACAAGGTAGAAGGCAACTGGAAATAGGGCCCCTTGTGCTGTACCGATAGCTCTTGTTGTCTTGAGTACACTGAAGAAGTGCTCCAGTATGCATTAAGGCCTTTATTCTGGAAAGTACCTCTGTTCAGGACAGCTTTTATGCATATGCTTAACACTAAGGTGTGCTTAAAGTTATGCCATGCTTAAGTGCTTTCCTGAATTGAGGCCTAAGTCTGCTACCTTCCCAAAGGTAAACAAATTATAATATAGGATGAGGCAGTTAGAGGACAGACTGTGAATATTAAATAAAGAGAGGTCAAAAATGATTGTTTGCACCAGAGGGTCTGTGAGCTTGAAGGAGGAAGCTGTTGTATATTTGCCCTTTATGGTTTATATACCTGTAGGTAGTAATTTAAAATGTGCTCTTCAGTGGGTGCAGAGCTTGAGTTTCACAAACAACTCCACACATGAGTTGCAAGGGCATACATAGAAAAGCCCCCTTTGAAGTATATATTTGTTAATTTCTTTTCACCATTTAGATGCCATGGCGCCTGCGGGGGCATCTAAATGCGCTTGTGTCCTGGCTGGCGGTCAAGCATCCGCCGAAATTGGCGGCATTTTGGCAGCGACGCCTCTCGATGACGCCGCTTGCCTCCGACAAGCGACTTCATCAAGAAGCGGCAACATCAAAATGCTGCCGAAATTCGGCAGCATTTTGGCGGATGCTCGACTGCCGCCACGGTCCTTCGTCTGGCGCCCGCAAGACGAGAAGGTTGGGGACCACTTATTTAGACATAAGTAATTCCTTGAGAAACTGTAAAGATAGTTTAGGCCCAATATTTAGGGATAGAAAAATAAATGTTTTTGTTTTGTTTTGTTTTTACAAAACCTGCTATTAGTCAATTTTTTCATGATTATTTTTAAGCTCAATTGGAAATAGTTTCCACCTTTTTGTATCAACATTCTCTTTGCAATATCTGCAACCCAAACACTGCAGAAAGAATTGTGCCAGTACAAGGGAGCTGAAAAGTGAAGCTGCCCGGCATAAGTGCTGGAACTGGGGGTGCTGCTGCACTCGCTGGCTTGAAGAGGTTTCTATCATTTACAGTTTGGTTCAATGGCTTTCAGCAGCCCCACTATAAAAATGGTTCCAGCACCCCTGCTGCCTGGTCTGTTTTCATTGGTTACTTTCTGCATCTCAGTTTGGACAAACTAAATAACAGGGGTAAAATAAATTCATATCTTTAAAAAACTATTGCAGTTTAACAATATAAGGTGTTGTTAGTAACCCTGAGAGGGAGATGTGGATTGTTCTTTTTTAAAAAGAGAACTGTGATAGGGTGTGTACTCCACACAGGCCCTGAAAGGGTTAATGTGGGCCTGAGGGACCAGTTAGGGTACCTGGCTGTACCTGGAGGGAAAGCCAGGCTTAACTGAACAAGAGACTCAGCTGGGCTGGAGCAGGCTGGATTATAAAGCCAGAAAGTTTGCTGGAGAAGGGGACTGCAGGGAGACTCTGAGGTTGCTCTCTGGGAGCACAGAGAAGGGGAGATGAAAACCCAAGCGGGAGAATAACCACCAGGATTCTAACCCTAGAACAAGGGTCAACCCCAGAGGAGTTGTGGGGAAAGGAAACCTGAGAGACCTAGGTGGGAAGAAGCCCAGGGAAAACAGCAGCAAGGGGTAGAACCATGCAGACCTTGGCTGCTTGTTACAGGGTTTCTGGGCTGGAACCCAGTGGAGAGTGCAGGCCTGGGTTCTCCTATCAGCCCCGCTGAGAAGTGGCACAGAAGCCCTGGAGAGGAGCTCTGGACAGCTGGTTTGGAGATTTATTTTGTTATCCTGGAAGGGGAGGACTATAGTGATCTCACTGGAGGGCCAAACCACAAAAACAGAGCCCCTTGAGTCACAGAGAGTCAGAGACAGCAGAGCATGCAGTGAGCAGCGGAAGGGGACAATGGAGTTGGACAGAGCTGTTCCCCAGAGCGACCAGGAGGAGATGCCACCTAGCTCTCCCTGTGTCAGGGACGCTGTCAATTTTTTCTTTTTTTACATGGGTATAGGTTGGGGGCATATACTTTGTTAAAGTACACCAAGGCTGAGAATTTCAGCCATTATCCTGCATTTATTTTTGCGTTTCTCTTTCCGTTGCTCAAACAGGGGTGTGCTCCGGCACAACAATGGCCATAAACAGGATGTGCCTGGATCCCCCTCCTGCATTAGCGTCTCCCCTATGCTGCTCACCCATGTCAGCAACAGCTTACTCTGTCTACCTGCTGTCCAGCTCCAGTTTATCAGTGCTCCCAGGCTATGTCCATGGATCCATAGGAGATTAGGGGGACTGCTCCCCTGCCCAGCTGTGCCTGCCCCCACCCTTGTGCATGAGAATTCTGATATTCTCTCATGCTAGTGCATCAGATTAGGAAGTGAATCCAACCACGGATGAAACTGACTGCCTAAAGTACTGATAAATGCACAAAGTAAACACACTGAAAAACAGAGAAATGTCTCTTGCGATCTCTCTAAACTTGAATAATCTGTGACAACAGACAAGTTTCAGAGAGAAGTTTGCTGTGTTGACAGTATCCCTTTAAATTTGATTTAAAACAAAAACCTGATGCTGCCCCTTCAAAAATTACTAAAAAACAAAATGAAACGAAACAAAACAAAAAAAACACACCCAGCTCAGATCTTGTTCCATGTTTCTTCTCTGAGGATGTATTTAAGGGTGAAGGGGACTCAGTGGGTATCTCAGGGTATGGCTACACTTGAAACTAAGTGCGAGTGTGCTTGCAGCACCAGCACTGGGAGAGAGTTCTCCCAGCGCTGCACGTACTCCACATCCTCTACAGGTGTAGCTTGCAGCGCTGGGAGCCGCGCTCCCAGCACTGCGGCACTGTTTACACTGAGGCTTTACAGCGCTGTATCCTGCAGCGCTCAGGGGGGTGTTTTTTTCACACTCCTGAGCGTGAAAGTTGCAGTGCTGTAAAGCGCCAGTGTAGCCATGGCCTCAGAATAATGATGGGTCGGTCTGAAAAGGAGTCTGAAGACCTCTTCTGGAGCAGCCTCTGGGTTGCCCCAGGAAGAGATCAAACTCCAGGAAGCAAAAACCTAACCTAACTGTAGATTGGACAAGGGGCAGCACAGGCCAGGAATTTGTCTGTTGCAATCTGAGACCATCTCTTTCTGTTATGGAAACTATTCCTATTGCCTAATTTTGGATGAGTTCCCACTTGCCTGCATCCCAGTCTCTATCCTCCCCCTTCTCCTGCCACAAAAAGCTAATTGGTACAAACTACTCCCCTTTGCTTTGGGCAGGAGAATTGCTGGCAGCCTCCAACCAGCACTTCCAAAGATATACAAACAATAGCAAGGACAAAATATAAATATTATTACAGACACACCCTGCCACCACCAGCCAAGAAAGCTTTCAGTATCGATCTTTAGACCAGCAAATGATCACCGAGGAATCCAGCCTCCACAGTGGTGGAAGACAAAACAACTGATGGCACCTTGGAAGGAGACCAGTTGAATCCCCAGGGATAGAGAGCATTGCTTTCGCTTTCTCTCTCTAAGTCTCTCTCTCTCTCTCTTAAATAGTGTTTTCATTGTCTCCAGGACATCTCTTAGCTGCTGGCTTTGGTGCACTTGATAAGAAGCAGCTTAGGTGGAAAATGCTGCACCAGTGCCAGAGATCATGGTGTGGCTGTTTGCTGGCTCTGCTACATGTTTTCCCGATGTCCTGGCATTTTGCTCTTCCAAGAGCATGGTCTGAGGGAGTGTGCTCACCCTTGTAGGACTCACTCACATCTCAAGGTTTAACAGGCTGTTGGTATATTTAAAGGTCTGCAGACATGCACAAAGTGTCTGACATAAGTGTTTGTCAGCATAAGGCAGCAGCAGTCAGGATGGGAGGAGAGAGTCTCACGGATCCTCTCACTGGGGATTTACTAAGAGGTTTCTTGGCAACAAACCCCAACCAAGTCCCTTTCTGACAGTTCCGTCAATCCAACCAAATACAGTTTAGCGAAGTCTTTTTGCCCAAGGCGATATCAGTGCAACCCTCGGCTCCTCTCACCTCCTTGCTCATACTCAGCGAGATGAGGGATTTTAAAGTGTACGAAGATTTTTAAAACATACAATTCTCTCTTTGGAGGTTTAGTGCAGAAATGTCCTTTGAAAGAAGGGTGGGGCTTGTGCAGAGAAGAAAGCTAAGAGGTGAGGTATGGAAGCTAGTACCTACTGCTTTGGTTCTCCCCACTGCCAGCTTCTGAGCTCCATTTAGTTTCAAAGGGTGGCCACATTATAATCCATCCAGACGAGCCAGAGCTCCTGGCTGTTACTGCATTCCCCCTGCTGTCTGCTGGAGATTCAGAAAGCACCTCGCTAGGATGAGGAGCGCATGGAAAACACAAGCCTTATAAACGAGGGTGTGATGCGTGTCAGCAGGGGACAGTGGCCCCTTTCCACTTGCCCCTTTCCTGCTTCCCCAGCTGTTCTTGTGCTCAGGTTTTTCTTTTTTCAGTCTAACCGTATGTTTCCATTCAGAAACCCAGTGATGAGAGCTCTTACGTGATCCAGAAGGCCTTCCTTTCCTCCAGCAAACTGATGGATCTGTTTGTGAGGGTCTCTTGGTCGCTGGCCAGTTTGTAGCCAAATAGATTCATGGCTGGACCGCAGACGCTCTGCACCACCTGGGCCAACTTGAAGGGGATGCTGAAGCGCCACTTCTCGAACTGCTCCGAGGAGTTCTTTTGGGTGGAGTAGATGCCATTGCTGTCCTGAGGTGCCTGGGTGTTCTTCTGGATCCATTCCTCCACCTGTGGGGTGAGGCTGATGCCAGCAAACCTGTACATCTCCTTGGCATTTTGGAGGGGTGACCTGGCAATATCCTCATAGCGGATCAGCATGTAGCGGCCCCGCAGCCAGGCTGGCTGTCTCAGGCCAAGTTCAGCCGAGAGGCGGATGCTCTCGCAGTTCCCCCGCAGCCTCTGCACCTCATCCTCATTGAGGGGAGCTGCTCCTTCTGAAGCCCATTTCTTCCAGGTTTCATACTTGCCTGAGAAGGCCACAATGCGAGAGGCCAGCACTGCCCGGGGGTCCCGCACCAGCTGGATGATCCTCATGTCTAGGCGAGGGTCTTCAACCAGGGGTCGTAAGAACTCCAGCTGCCGAATTCGCACTGTCTTGAGTGCCATGTGATTCTTGTGCAGGCAGGCTTCTGCAGCGAGGGTAATGTTGAGGGGGCCACAGCGGCGGTTCTTGCAGTGGTACTTCTCAAAGACCTTCTTGACAAAAGGGGTGCAAACAGGATCCTCGCACAGGGAGCGGCTTGAGCCCCGCCGGAACATATAAGGGGTCAGGTGCTCCTCAGGGAATGGGGTGATGAAGTTCTCCAGGATGTAGAGGTCACAGAGTAACAGCTGCTTCAAGACATCTCGGTAGACGAGGGCCGATCCCACCGCGTTTGCTCCGCCTGGCTCGAATGACACTGTCCTCTCGATGTGCCACAATGGCTCGAAGAGATAGAAAATGTTGCCCTGTTGGTTGAAGAACTCTCCCACAAAGGAGGAACCTGTGCGGGTGGTGGCCATCAGGAGCACATGTCTCCGGGGTCCCTGTGCCACAGCAGGCTCCTTGGTCCCTCCCAGCTGCAAGGTGACATTCTGAAGCCGGCTCTTGAGCTGAGAGAAGGCAGAGTCCAGCTCGCTGAGGGACAAGAGGGACCCATTTTCTGACAGCACTAGGCCAGGGTCTGTGCTGTTGACCTCCATCAGAGATTGTGGGGCTTGCTTCAGCTTGTCTGATACCCTGCAAACAAAGAGAACACAACCACAAATGAGGCAGTGGTTAAAAAGGGGGACATTTAGATTTTCACCTCTAAGCACTTGAGTTCATCTTATTTCACCTGACGCCTAACAAGTTCAGTAGTTTCAATTTACTCCCTTGTGCCTCTCTGTCCATACTGCAAAGCCAACACAGACTGGCACAACTGGCAGTCTCTTCAGGAGAGGTCCAGTTTTGGAGTAGCAGTAAACTGCAGGTGGGGATTAATGGGCAGTGGCGGGGCTGTAAGGGAACCCAGGAGTAGAACAGCAGGACATGCTGCAGGTCAGGACGGAGGTGCTTTTGGTGTAACTGCTTAAGGGACATTTGCACAGAATATGTCCACTCTATTCATCCTTCATTTTCTCAACTGCTAACATTTATCAGCTTTTAAAAAAGAAAAGCCCTAAGGCAGGTCTACACTGGAAACTTACATTGGCATAGCAACATCTCTCCGGGGTGGGAAAAATCCACATCTCTGAGAGACATAGTTAAGCTGACCTAACCCAATATAGACAGCACTGTGGCCAGAAAAAGTCTTCCGTGGACCTAGCTACTGCCTCTCAGGGAAGTGAATTAACTACAGTGAAGGGAGAACTCTCCTGTCACTATAGTGAGTGTTTGCACTGAAACGCTGCTGCAGCTGCACCACTGCTGGTGTGTCACAGTAGCATTTTAAGTGTAGACATGGCCTAAATAAAAACCCTCTTCATTCCCTCAGTATGGGCAAGTAGGCAGCTTCAGCTAGACACTTTGGCATCTCCTCACTTGTCATAGTCTACCTGGCTATGATCTTCTATGATGCCCATCTCCCGTGTATTTGTCTTGCGCATTCTCAAAGCATGAGACCTGCACATTAATCCAACTATCCTGGGGCTCACTGGAGATAACCAGGAAACTATGGTTGCTTGGGCAGGCTGTTTACTGAAAGTGGGGAAAGAACTGGAGGAACCAATGCTAAGCACGGCTGGGAAGAAGGCCTTTCACTGTAGCCAGTTGTACTGACTGACTGGGATTGTAATGGAAAGAAGGTGATAGGCATTAATGGGCTTCACAATCCACGAGGGAGAAATGTATCTACTTGTACTTGGCTGGAAGGCTGGCTGCGGAAAGGTGAGGTGAAGGCTACCTCAAGAATGAAGAGAAATCATCCCCAATCCCCAATATAGCAAGAGCTTGCTCTCTCTTTTTTCCTACCTCGATATGATATTGTTTTCCTTCTCGATAATGACAAGAGCTACAACAAACACCAGGAGAATGGCATACTTGCTCTTCATTCTCAGGCAGTGCCGCAGGTCTCGGATATCCTGGGGTAAAGCGTGTCCTTTATCCATGGGGAGAGACTGGGGAGTCCAACGTTTTGCCTCAAAGTCTCTCCCCCGCCAACTAGAATAAAGGAGCACCTTCCCCCGCTCCTTGTGCTCTTCAGCTATCTGGAAGGCATTGTCCAGTTTTAATACTTCTTGATCAGACAGGTGACACCCTTGCCTGCACAGAGAGAGAAAAGGGGAAGTGTTAGTGCTGGGAATGAGAAGATGGGTTCCCTGGAATAAACCAGTTTAAGAACTTAACTATCGCAGGGTCAGCATCTTTCATATGGTGGATGCTTTAGACAGATTTCAAGAGTTACACAAAATACTGACCTAGGGAAATCTCCATCGAGATTGACCCCCCACCCAATCAGCGTGATATTTTCTCCAGTATCTGCTCAGAGGCTTTAATAGGACTGCACCACACAAACAGAAAGCACTTTTCCTCCCTCTCACCTGCTGCTGACTCGGACAGTCAATAAAGCATCTCTTTACCCTCGCAGGAATTAAAGAGCGAGAGAGCAGGGCTCTACATCAAGGGCTTGGTCATGATCCCATTGCACTGTAAGAATAGGATTTCAAGTAACACTGATTATAATTGGCAATTCTCAATTTAAATAAAAACTCACTCCTGTCAAGCCCACAAATGCTACCCACTGCAGTCAAAAATAGTCCCTCACCCCTTCCCAAGGCAGTAAAACATCCCTAATGTTGTCTGTCTGTTTACAGTAGACTGTGTGCTTCTCAGGACTGCAACTGTGGGCTTAATTTTGGTCTTACACTTGTGTAAATCAGGAGCAATTCCACTGAGGTCTCTGACCTCACACCAGTTTCACCCAGTTCACTATCAGGCCAATATGTCATCTTCTGTGTCTTGCACAGCCGTGAGCGACCGGTCAGTGCTTATGAATAATGATAAAATGTAATACATTTTAGCTAGTCAAGAGGGGCACAGGATTCATATTCACTTCTCTCAAATCTTTGCCTGGCATCAAGCCGTCAATTCAAAGATACGGCTTTTAGCTATTAGAGTTCTTGTCCTCACTTTCATCTCTCCTGCCCTGACTGTTTCTCGGTAGTTTTAAATAGAAGTAGGACTAGCTGGCTCAGGTGACTGAGGATCACCTGGCGGCAAATTTGGATCAGGTCAGGAATGTCAGAAATCACTGCACCAGCACAGCTACTTAACTTTTCTGGATAACAACTGGCAGTCTCCCATCAGTGAGCAGGCGGTCTGCATCAAAAACCCACCAACACAACTTGTACTAAGTAGCACGCTTCCAGACAGTCTCAGCATAGAAGCCAAGGATTCTGAATAATTCACTGCCCCCATAGCCACTCTCTCAGCCACGAACACAGGCCTTTCAGGTCAGGTTTGCAGGACATTGTCCAACCCATGTGTGACAGCTTGCACTACTGTGACTATGCAGTGCCTCTCGCTATGACACCTTTCCTAAGAAACATCGAGTCCTTCCAGTGCAACTGTAATGCTTGTTCCAGTGGATTTACTTTACTTTCGCAGTTTGGCATTTATCAAATGCAGCCGTAGGAGATCTTTATCTTTTCCCTATAAGAACTGGCCTTTCATTAAACACAGACCTTAAATGCAAGGGGCCAAATTACCCCCTGCTGTATCTTCACTGAATTGTAGGGATGGATTGGCTGAACTACTCTACACATCTAAACTGGCTATCAGGAAGTTTAGGCCTGGTCTACACTACGCGTTTAAATCGATTTAAAGAGCGTTAAATCGATTTAATGCTGTACCCGTCAACACTACAACGCCCTTTATATTGATATAAAGGGCTCTTTAAATCGATTTCTGTACTCCTCCCCGACGAGAGGAGTAGCGCTAAATTCGATATTAACATATCGGATTACGGTTAGTGTGGACGGAAATCGACGTATGCCTCCGGCGTAATCCATGCAGTGCACCACTGACGCTCTGGACAGCAATCTGAACTCTGGATCAGCGGGCAGTAAGCAGGAAAAGCCCGTCGAACATTTTTGAATTATCAATTTCCTGTTTGCCCAACGTGGAGCTCTGATCAGCAAACGGGTGGCGATGAGTTCCAAATCCAAAAAGAGCTCCAGCATGGACCGTACGGGAAGATACTGAATATGATTGCTTTATGGGAGACAAATCTGTGGTTCAGAGCTCCGTACAGAAGACGAAATGCCAAAGCGTTTGAAAAAATCTCCAGCTACACACGAGTGCTGCATGACAAGTGTAACGGAAAGCAAAGAATCAATGACCTCATGAGGAGAGGGGGTACTGAGACTTCCAGCTATCCCACAGCACACAGCAGTCTCTGAAAAGTATTTGCCATTCTTGGCTGAGCTCCCATGTTCCGTACGGTTAAACACAGTGTCTGGCGTGGTTCAGGGAATAGCTCTCAGTTTCTTCCCCCCCCGCCCCATCAATGTGAAAGAAAGGGAAAGAAATCGATTTCTTGCTTTCTTTCAATGTCACCCTACTGTGTAAGCTGAGCCTGCTGGTAGATGCATCTGCAGCAGCTGAAGAGACAGTATCTGCTCCTCTGCCCTCTCTGGGTAGAGTGCAATATGACTGATATGCCATCGCGCCATCAGCCGTTGAGTCTTTCTGGCTGGCCTTAGTGAGGCTGGCCGGGGCGCCTGGGTAAGAAATCGGGAATAGCCCAGTTATTCCAGTAATAGTACAGAATGGCTGTAACCGCTCCCTCATAGCAACTGGGAGCTGAGCCTTCAATCAGCCCCCTCCCTTTCCTGTGTAAAGAAAGATTCTGACTGCCTGGACTTGTCTATGCAAGAGCATGCTGTCTCCTCTCCCCCACATACCGCTAATATGTCCTGCCTGGAACATCGTGCCGGAAAAGCTGCCTCCCCACTCATTCTTATGGCAATAAATCAGTGTTTCTATTCCTACATTCTTTATTACTTCATAACAAATGGGCAGACAACTGGCACGAGCCGCAGGAAGGTGGGAGAATGGGAAGCAAGCGGGTGGGGTGTTGCAGGGGACCCCCTGTGTACTACTTATACGCGACAGCTGTGCTCTTCTGATACAGCTGGTCCTTAAATACACTTCCCTTATTCTTAGGCAGGACTGACTCTATTTTTAGAAACCATAAGGGAGGGATTGGACTTGGGGAGTCAAATCCAATTTGCTTTGCTTTGCGCCCGCCGATACAGCCGGGCACTCATGATAGCGAGCGGACAGTAACCAGAGGGGGAGAGATAACCGTCATTTCATTGCCAGTTTAGTCCGCAGTAGAGCGGTAGGGTAACATGAACACTGTAACCATCTCTGCTATCATGCAAATCAAGTGAATGCTGCGTAAACCGCACTGAGATCGCCCTCTGTCGCAGCACTCAGTCATCATACGGTGCGAAAAAATAAAAGCTGAACGGGCTCCATGGTTGCGTGCTATGGCGCTGCCAGGGCAATCCATGGGAAAGGCGGAAAAAGGTTGTACGATTTTTTCTGAGGAGAAGGGACTATGACTGAGACATTTTACTCCATCTTATTGCAGCGACCACACTTCGCGCCAGATCAAGATCAACCTCCAGAAGTCCGAGAGGGCGAGGGAGTCGACTGCAAGGAGAGAGCTTAATACGGTTATTGAAATTTCTGAGCGAAGATGCAGCCACAATGCAACGCTTCAGAATCAACGTTAGCCTTGGACAATGGACGCACAAGCGTCGAATACTGTCTAGTTGTGGCTGCATGAAACGAAGTTTATATATCAGTTTATAAACGTTTAGCTAATTCGATATTATCCGTAGGTAGACGGAGAAATAGACAAAGGTTTTAATCATCAGAGGAGTGAAGTTCTGGAACAGCCTTCCAAGGGGCCAAAAGACATAGTCATGCTTCAAGACTAAGCTGATAAGTTTATGGAGGGAGGTATGTGGGATAGCCTAATTGGCAATTAATTCATCTTGACTATTAGTGGTAAATATCCAAATGGTCTGTATGGGATGTTAGATGGGGTGGGATCTGAGTTACTACAGAGAATTCTTTCCTGGGTGTCTGGCTAGTGAGTCTTGCCCACATGCTCAGGGTTTAGCTGATCGCCATATTTGGGGGTCAGGTAGGAATTTTCCTCCAGGGTAGACTGGCAGAAGCCCTGTTTTTTTTTTGCCTTCCTCTGCAGCCTGGGGCATGTGTCACTTGCTGGAAGATTCTCTGCACCTTGAAGTCTTTAATCCATGATCTGAGGACTTTAATGGCTCAGACACATGTCTGATACAGGAGTGGGTAGGTGAGATTCTGTGGCCTTGTGCCAGGAGGTCAGACTAGATGATCATAGTGGTCCCTTCTGACCTTGAAGTCTATGAGTCTATGAATCTCACATTAACAGATAGAAAGCAGAGGTCAGGAAAATGAAAAGCATCTCTGGGTCTCAAATCTGGGAAAGCAGAGACAGCATTGCAGTGCACCAATAATGCTTCCTGTCACCTGAGGATGACTGTCATACTACAGTAGAGAGGAAAGTGGGAAGGGGGATTCCCTAGTTATAAGTGAATAAAAAATGTCAGGACTCGATGTTTTGGAAACATACTCCGCCGTTTAGTCCCTGGAGGGAACTGCTCCAACAACCAGGAAAACATCTGCTGCTCTCAACATCTGGAGAGCTGGTGTTAAGGGCCTGTAAACCATTTCCTTCTCCTAGATGAACAAAATTTCAACTAACAATGAGAGCAATAAAAACACAAGGGGCTTCCTTCTCTTTATAACCTCCATCCTGCTTGGGAGGAACAGCTGTTGAGAGCATCCACCAATCTCTGCCCCTCATATCTCCGTTCCCAAAATAAATCTTGTGAGGGACCCCTTGCTGCACTTCCCCTCTGGCAGCATCCTTCCCCTGCCCTCATCAGTCTTAGTTCTGAGAACTGAATACAACCACCTACATTTTACAAGCACAGCGTTCCACCCCACCAGCTGTTCAATTGCTGTGCCCTACAGGCTTCCTTGTGAAGGGCTGGAGAAGGGGGGCAGGATGACACAGAAGGGGAATCCCAGAATGGAACAGGCAAAGGGAGGCAGCCCTATTCTCCTTCATCCTGCCAATGGACAACAGCCATTGCTCACTCTGATTTGTTGGAACAGTTCCAGATCCAACACATTCTGTGTTCAAGTAAAGGCCCTGTTCCCTTCACACTTGCCTGCCAGGACTAGCCCTGGGAAAGAGAGAGCACCTGAAAGTGACATCTCTTGACAGGTTTGGTGGAAATGGAATTCCTTTTACATTAGTCACCATGCTGTTTTATGCTCAGGCCCCAGCTTGGGGGCAATATATTTTTGGAAGGGAGTTTTACAGATTTCCAGGTATTAAAAGGAAACTATGTGGAGAATCGAAATTTTCTGTTCTATCCTTCTCTCTTGATTTCCTAGAACACAAACAGCATTTTCACTTCCCAAGAAATTTCACCAGTTCTTTGCCTGTTGTATAGACAAGTTCCTTTTGGGGTTTTATTTTTTCTAAGTGATAATTTAAAAATGCTTTTTTGCTAATTTAGAACTCAGTACCTGTACAGAGGTGATAATTCGTGCACATGTCCAAATTTAAACTGTTTTGACTGGAGCTGTGTATGACTTCTCTCTGTTGCCAAGACTTCAGATACCTTTTCTAGAGCTTCAGTTCAACAGAACTCTGCCTAGGCTCACCAAGAGGTTTGTGAGATGCAGCAAACTTTTCAGTGAATGCTGGCTCAAGTACTGGTTTAGTAATGAAACCCCCACTCTTGGCAGATTTGGCTTGGCTTTGTTTCAGTACAAATGTGTGTACAGCTCCAATTGTGATTCCAAGCTACAGATCCATATGATCACAAGCATGAAGTTACACGGTACATGGTTCCTGCTTTGGATTAAAAGTACTTCTTAAAAAGTTATACACAAATGCTGTGGACACAGCATGTTCATCTACTGGGAACAAGGCATATTGTAGGGTAGGCCTAACATGTGTTTATCTTGCAGGTCATAGCCATGTGCTTAGCAGATTTAAAGGAGACTTTTTTTTAACTAACAGCAGCTTCTTGTTTTGGTGGTATTAATATAACAATTGTAATAGTGTTTTTCCATTTTACTTATGTGGAAGCCATCTAATATTTTCTTATGCCCGAGATTATTCTGTCCCCCAAATGTTCCTAATGGTAATGTCACATTTAAAAAGGCAAATATCCAGGCAAGCTGTGAACTGTCCAGTCTCTCATATAGCTTAGTCAACTCCCATTTAAGTCAATGGGAGTCTTGCCATTGACATGAATAGCAGTTAAATCTTTGCAGTGCAGTGTTGTCCTTCGCTCAGCCCATTTGACAGGGACCAGGAACTTCTCCATATTAATCTTGGCTCTAATAATTATTCCATTTGTTGCCATGGGCAAGTCACTTAATCTTTCTGCCTCTGTTTTCACAACTGCAAAATGGGGATAATAATTCTTAACTATCACAAAGGTGAGTTTAGATTGCACTATATTTGTAAATCATTTTGAAGATGAAAGGCACTACATGATGTAGGTGCAAAGTATCCTTATTATGAGAATGTGAGGAAGAAGGAGTAAAGATCGTCTTGTGATTAAGGCATGGCACTGGAATGCAGGAGATCAAAATTCAGTTCCTTGCTTTCCTACAGACTTCCTATGAAACCTGGGTAAGTCACATAATCACTCTATGCCTCAGTTCACGAGTAAAAGGGGATAATACCTCCCTGTCTTACAATGTAACCTCCCAATTCGTTGATGTCTGCGAGGTGCTGCTCAGATACTACAGTGATGAGGGCAATGTAAGTTCCTATATGGATAGTTAAGGGCAATTACCATTTATAGACATGATCCTCCTGCATCAATAAAACAGACTGCTCCTCTCTTTAGAACTGGCACCTTAGGCCTGGTCTACATAGGGGGAGGGATCAACCTAAGATATGCAACTTCAGCTATGAGAATAGCGTCGCTGAAGTCGACGTATCTTAGGTCAACTTGCCTCGTGTCCTCATAGCGCGGCGTCGACCGCTGCCGCTTCCCTGTCGACTCTGCTTCCGTCTCTCGCTGCGGTGGCGTACAGGAGTCGACGGCAGAGCAATCAGGGATTGATTTATCACGTCTATACTAGACGTGATAAATCAATCCCCGATAGATTGATCACTACCCACTGATCTGGCGCACCCTAAGTTACAGTTTCTTTGCAGTTCCCCGATGTGTGCTTTCAGATTTAATCCACCCTCCTTTTGTCTTCGCTTGTACATTGACTGTCAGTGTGAATACAGGGCAGTTAGGCTGAGCATCTCAGTCATCAAACCAACCTAGAGCAGCCTGGGGCATTTTTTCCTTGGCTTTTGTCTGCATAGAAGTGTTTGGGGGTGTCTGATTTGTTTTTTGCACTCAGTCTCTCTCCATCAGGTGAGAGCAGGAGAGACTCATGCAGAGCATAGCCCAGAAACGTGCATTTGTGTCACCGTCCCTACAAAGGTGATTCTGAAACTGATACCTGGGAAGATCACACACACTGCTTTGTAGAGACTCTGCTTTGTCCTGCTACACAACTGCACAGACCAAGGAGCCCCCTGCAATTATAGTGTCAAAGACTTTTGTTTTGCTGTTGGACTTTGAAAAACATTTAGTTTCTTTTCTTTTTTTATATATGGGTGTCTGTTTCCACAGTACAAACTGTCTGCCAGCAACACACTTTCAATTTCCCACTAGTTAGAGCACAGCTCCTTCCACCCTCCCCCCAGCCTATAGATTTCTGTCAGTTTCTCAGATTGTGCGGCTATGATGATACACCTCAGTCACAGGAAATGTTTCTATTTGAGTAGTGCCTAAGAGCAAAGGCACTTAGTTTTTTGCAGCAGCTTTGGTTGTGGTGGAGGAGGGGTATAGACAAATTAAAATCTCTCAGTACATTTTATTTGACACTGTTTTTCACACAGTATTTTTATTCCCCTTTTCTACTCCATAAACAAATAGTTAATAAAATAATTATTGACAGTACATGGAAAAAACATTTGCCCCTCTATGTACTGGGGGTAAACGTCACGTAGATTTATTTATTTATTTAGGCTTGATTCTCCATTGCCCTGTTCACACCAGTGCAACATAAATGAAAAGTGGATATAAACTGCTGCCAAATAGGAATGGTTGGTATTTTGCATCCACCTATGCACCATGCCTGCACAGAGCAACTGAGAATCACACCCTCAGTGTTTAAAACTAAAAGAAAAGGAGTAAGTGTGTCAGGGACAAAGAGTGGAACAGTTTGCCTAAGAGACTCAATCACTAGCCATCTTTAAATAAAAGTTAGATATGTTTGTTGGAGAAAATGACACAGAGACTCATAGACTTTAAGATCAGAAGGGACTATTCATGATCTAGTCTGATCTCCTGCATGTCGCCAGCCACAGAACCTCACCCACCCTCTCCTGTAATAGACCCACAACCTCTGAGTTACTGAAGTCCTCAAATCATGGTTTAAAGACTTGAAGTTACAGTGAATCCACCATGTACACTTGTTTAAACCTGCAAGTGATCCCGCCCCATGCTACAGAGGAAGGCAAAAAACCTTACATATGTTCTGAGGGAGAGGGTTGCAGCAGATAATAAAAGAAATTCCTTCTGACCATTCCAGTTATGATTCTGTGAGGTTCAAATAATTTCATTTCAATTATTTTTTCAAATGAACTATATATTCATTAAAATGGCAAGGAGGCTGGGTTATAATGGTAGCACATTTTCTATAATGACATTTTTCAGTCCGTTTGGATTCTGTAAACTGCTGCAAACTGTTTTTGATAATACTTGTCTGGAATTTATTCCCAAACCTACAGAAAGTTTATCACTCTCTATTAATCTGATAGAATTGAACAGAGAATTACATCCCTGCTATAAAATTACACAGGATGGTTAAAAAACCTATGGGAAGGATATTGTTCTCTATTAAAGTCTATATTGCATTATTGATTTTTATGCCTATTAAATTCTAAAGCCCTTTTCAGTAAGGACTGAACATGAGCTGAGATAGGGCCAAGACTGGTTTACTTAACAGCTGAAGGGTCTGGTTGTAAATGACTGAAATTCTGGCGGATTACTAATGCATAGTTATTTCTGCTACAGTTAGTAAGTGAATGATATACTTGCTATTACAGCATCTCAGGAGCTGTGCTCTAGTTATGAGTGCAATGGCACTTCCATTCTAAATCCCATCTTTCCAGTCACCTACAACTTTCTCAGAAACTTATCTTTAGGCTGAAATTGCTAATGGTTAAAGCAACCTTGTCTGCCCCTTCCCACACCGGACCATGATTGCCTTTCCCCTCCCGGATGCTACTCTGATTTCCTGTCCCAGCTATAATCAGAACTGCACTATTCCAGCTTCTGCCTCAACCATCAAGCAGAGATAGGGCTGGGAAATTCATTTTCAAACTAAAATAATGATACTGATTTAAAAAACAAACAAACCAACAACAAATCAACAACCAGGGTGTTAGCCTTGAGGCCCCTTCATATTCTGCTAAACAAGACTTTCAGTGAGAACCAACTTTTAGCCTTCCAATTAGTCACCCGGCCTGTGATGATGATGATGTAACCAACTCCAGTAGTGAAAGAGCCTGTTGTACAGAACATAAGCAAGGATACAGAGTTCTAATTGCTGTGAAAACCATGGCTCTGACTACTCTGGCTACTGTGCTCCTAAGGGTAAGTCTACACTACCCGCTGGATCAGCGGGTAGCGATCAATCTATCGGGGATCGATTTACCGTGTCTAGTGTAAATGCAATAAATCTATTCCCGATCTCTCTACCATCGACTCCTATACTCCACCGCAGCGAGAGGAGGAAGCAGAGTCAACGGGGGAGCGGTGGCAGTTGACCCCGCACCATGAGGACGCGAGGTGAGTCGACCTAAGGTACATTGACTTCAGCTACGCTATTCTCATAGCTGAAGTTGCGTATCTTAGGTCAATCTCCCCCACTAGTGTAGATCAGGCCTAAGATATCAACCTTAATGTTGCGGTAACAGTTTTGTGCATGCACTTTAAATGAATTCCAGGTGTTCCTGATAGCCTGAGGAAAAGGCAAAACAAACCCCGGTGAAATCCACAATGAAGTCAAAACCCACTATTTGGAATCACAAGTATAATGGGTATAATTTCATCTCTAAAACAGGGACTTTTGCACAAGAGAATAAAACCCTTAAGAGGATGTGTCAAACATTGTGACCTGTTTATACTGAACACCACAAATGCAATTTTCACCCATATAATATGGGTAGCCTCTCCTTACTAATTATGCTCACACATCTTGTCCTGTACATTGTGTTTGTACTCTCTCTCCCCAGGCTGAGCTTTTGCTGTTGATAACATGACACAGCCTGACCCTAGAACAAACATCTAGAAAGTAGCACAGAGACATCAAATTCAGTAGTCTCTTTTGGTAACCTGCTTGGCTTTTCATTGTCTAGTGTCTCAGAGACAATGTTACACACAACAGCCATGAATACAAAGTCATTTAAAAAGCAAAAGAGAGAGACTGAAATGTTACGTTTCTTATTTCAGATTTTCACTCGTACTACACGCTCTGTGTTGCCCTGTGTTCCACTCTTTATCATAGAAAAATAGAGAGCAAGTTTCCTTGGTGCCCAGGCTCTCTCTCTCACATGCACACACGCCCCCTTTTCAATACTCTCCAGGTTCACTCAAAATATCTAATGAATCAATAAAAATATTGTCCTTCCTTAATCCTAACACGGACCTGGTAAACCGTCTATTGCAAGAGATCAACCAAAAAGACTAGAAAAGTGTGACAGTCACTCTTTGCTTTGACTACATTGATTTTCAGAGGGAAGTGTTTTGTGTCAGAGAGAGGTGGGGAAAGGCTCAGAGGACAGTGGCTTGTAGATTCAATTGTACACTTGTAGTATGAGAAATTCAGGGATATGTTAGCATAAAGATTAAATCCCCACCAGCAGGGGCTGGAGAGAACACTAGAACTGAGTGAACATGGAGACTCAATTTCCCTCTAATGCAAGGAGAGGGGCTAGTTAACATCCCATATGTCAGGGTTGAAATGAGGACAAATTTAAGGTGAGACAGGTTGTTCATGGTGAGTTTGGTTTTAATTAACTCTGGCCTTCTGCTTTGCTTCAGAGAACAGCTCTAAGGATGGAACAAAAAACAAATCAGCAAGAATGCTTTGCTTCTTTCCATTCACAGTCTTGCCAGAACATGTCTAACATGGGTAGCATATAAGAAGTCTAACCCAGGTAACATATAAAAAGTGCCATGGCTAGAAGATGAATTCCAAACTCAGGTCTCCTTCTAAATCAGAGTGACAAATATCTTACTCAGCTTGGGAAAGCAATAGCTGTGGTTGGCTGGGAAGTTTGCAAGTCAAAAGTGAAGTACTGAGCTCTAGAGAGTAGAGAACATATCATGAGGAAATTAGCTACCCCTCACCTTGCCAAAGCTTTTAAACTGGACTCGCCTCTCTGCCCCCATCCTTCTGGCCTGGTCTGTTGTTCCAGGACAGGGTTTCACAGAAAAGCAGCCTCCCTGACCTCTGTCTCACCACAGGCCTCCTTTTAAAAGTCATATTTCTGTTTATGACTTTTACTATGGATCGTTAAAAGTCTGCAGTGGCTCATAAAGCAACATGATCTGCCGTATAATTTGAGGCTCTGCTTGAGGATGTGCCTCCAAACAGCTTTTCTCCTAGGAAAAAGAGGAAGTCAAGGGCAAGTGACCAGAAAGAACCTTCCCTAGGCCGTTGTTCCTCTGACTGTATTTTAAAATATTTGGACACAGAGGAGTGGCAGCTGAAAAAATTCCGAGTTTTGTCAGCAGTTCTGTGTCCAGAAACAGGCAAATTCCAGCATTGACTCTGAGAATTTCACATGTCTTTTCGTTGTCCTAGCCAAGGACCCCACAATTCAATAGCTATCCTCTGCTATGGTCAGAGGAGATTCATTCTCCATCTTCATGCAGCTCTGCTCATGTCGCTCCTCCAAGCTTATAGCCCTGAGCTATAACTGTTCCTTTCTGGGAGGAGTCTGCACACAGATTCTCCAGCTCCTTTTCACAACTCCACCAACGTATCACTACCAACATGCTCAGAAGGAGATACTGTATCTCTGCACTCCCCTGATTAACTATGGGTATGGCTACACTTGGAATTTCAAAGCGCTGCCCCGTGAGTGCGGTCGGAGCGGCAGCGCTGGGAGAGAGCTCTCCCAGCGCTGCACGTAAACCACATCCTCTATGGGTGTAGTGTTCAGCCCTGATTACACTGAGGCTTTACAGCGCTGTATCTTGCAGCGCTCAAGGGGGTGTTTTTTCACACCCCTGAGCACAAAAGTTGCAGCGCTGTAAAGTGCCAGTGTAGCCATACTCTATACTTCTCTGTATCACAATCTGATCTGAAGAGATGCAGATAAAATGCCAGGATACAGTAGCTGCCAGGAGGGACAAAGCTAAGTCTCCGCTGACAATCAAGACAATCTGTGAAGCAAAATAGCAATTGTTGCAAAAGAATGAAGGATTGATTTATCAGGCAGGACTTCAGCAATACAGAATAAAGTCATACAGTGTGTCACTCTAACACATATCCAAGAAGTTATTTACAGAGTCCAGTTTCTATGACTACAAAACCTCATGAAATCTATATCTATAAAAGCAGATTTGAGTGACACGCCTGCAGTCTGTAACAGCAACAAATTGTTACAGAAAAGGATGTCATAATTAGCACATCATGTAGTTCTAAACAGTATTCTACATGAGGATCAGAAATTCTAGAAATGGGAAAGACCATCTATTTCATCCCTTTCCAAGGCAGGATTTCTCCCTAGTGTGCTTCTTGTGCTCTATTCAGCCTAGTTTCAGATGCCCCAAGCAACAGGTATTTCCTAAGGCTAGTAATAGTTTCTAATTTCAGTTACTTTGCTGTAGGAAAATATCCCCTCCCACCCCAGGGACAGGTGGAGTTCAGTGAGGCTTTTTCTGGTTTGTAAAGTGTTTTGGGATCCCTGATATTAAAAGTGCTACATATGTATGCAGTGTTACTTTTTATAAAACATCTTCAAATATCTCCAGATGTAGCACTTTTTCTCAAGAGCGAGAGGGCAGATTAGGGGGAAGGAAAGGGAAGGGAAAGATGTGTAGATGAGCAAAGAAACATAAATACACTAAGGTACCATATTATATAAATGGTGTGATTTTCTAGTGCTCCTAACTCCCTTAGGTGCTTAAGTCCCAATGATTTGTAATGGGACTTGCACTCCCATTACATGTTTGAAAATCTTCCCTTAACTTCTCTAAATAAAAAAACAAATTGCATTTTTCTTTCTCTGTGTTTTGTTTACACAAAATATTATAAACAAGGTTACACACACAAACTGAATATAACATGTGGCTTCAATTTCATGTCAAGGTTCCAATGATTTGAATGTTACCCTTGTGGTTTATATTGTCACCACTTATGAAATAGTGCAATTGGATATAAGTTATTTCCATTATCTAGTAGGGGAAGGACCAAGCCTGTATGATAGTTATTGTTTGACTGTGTCCTGCAGCAGAATGTGAACTAAAAAACTCTACTAGACATTGCATCAGGCCAGAAAACACTTGTACTTGGTCTTAAAGCCAAAAAAATACATTTCTGGCGTTGTATATCAGCTGTCACTCACTATATACCCTTTCTGCTGTCAAGCAGAAACAACAGAGAAAGAAAACAATGCAGAGAACAAAGAGTCAGATGGAGAGGAATGTAAGAAGAGAGCTAAGACTGACTCTGGCCTTGTCTACACTGCCACTTTACAGAGCTGAAACTTTCTTGCTTAGGGGTTTGAACCCCCCGAGCACTGCAAGTTTCAGCGCTGTAAAGCTCTCTGGCATGACTCCCAGCACTGGTGAGCTACTCCCTTTGTGGGAGTTGTTTTTCACCAGCTCTCCCAGCGCTGGTGCTGTGACTGCACAGCCACGTTAAAGCGCTGACATTGGTAGTGAATACATACCCTTAGGTAAGGGACAGTGCAAAAGAGCTATTCCTAGAAGACAGCAATATTTTTTTAAGGTCACAAAAAAGGCAACAGAAAGACAGATATATTTTGAGCTGCTGTAGAAAGAACAAAGGTTCATTCACCAATTACAATTCTCCAGAACAGCAGAGGTTCCTTGTTTTCCACAGAAGAACCTTCAAAGACAGACATGAGGATTTACTGTGTTAGAGGCTTGGTTCAGCATGAGTGAAGTCAATGGGAGATTTCCCACTGAACTGATAGAAAGCATGAGCAGGTCCCTACTCAGTAATGAAGAAGTAAACAGCAAACTGAGGATGGCAAGCAGAACAAAACAAAAACACAGATGCTTTCCTCTCAAAATAAAGTCAGTGGTGGAAAAGCCCATTGTAACATAAGAAAATTCATATAATAGTCAGTTTGCATTTTAATCAAAAGAAAAAGATTTGCAGAGCAAGTGAGATTAGAAGTTCTCCCTTCCGGGAGGCAACTTTTCTCAAATCAGATGTGTGATGCCTGGTAAAGCATTTGTTTTCCATTGTGCAAAAGGACTGTCTACTAAATAACTTCGGGGAATGCAAATAACTATTTTTGTGGACATTTTTCCCCCCGGTCCAACAAGTTTCACCCCATCCTTTTCCCATCACTGTTCAGTTTTATGCACAAGGCATAATATCCTGTGTAAGCAGAGCCAAGTAACTGTCTTTCTACCCAGATCCAAAACCATTCTCTTCTTGTGCTAGTGTAAAACCGGCACACTCCACCAAAGTCACTGGTGCAGGTGAAAGGAGAATTGAGCCCTTTGATTCCCAACCCATTCCTTCCTTTCTGTTTCTCTTTAAATAGCTGTCACTCATGACTGAAAGGCGTAAAATCAATCAACGAATCTGCGCCATGGTGAACTGATGCTCTAATGTCATGGGAAGTCTGGCTGTTCCAAAGAGAGGAGTAGTGCACACAATGTATTTTGGGAAAATTGACTGATGGGTATTCTGTAACTACCAGAACTGCACAGATTGTTGTTACTGGGTTTAAAGTTTATATTTACATACAGACTTTTGAATATCAATTGGCTCAGAGGGAGTTGCTTGCTTATATTATGCTACGAGTAGTGTAAAAACAAACCTGCTATAAGTGGAGGATTGTGTACTGCAATTGTAGTTTCACACATTGCAATGTATGGGAACAATTCAGGATTTTTGCAGTGCATCAGAGCTATAACTGGGTTTAGAGTATTTCAGTTAAAGAATGAGCCTGGCAAAAATATATTTAGCTTTATACACACATATTTTGGAGATATTCTGGGAGATTTTCAGATTTGACAAAGATGTGTAAATGTGTGCAGTTTTATACTATCACTGACTAACGAACTATTTCCATCGGTGGTAAAAGCCCATTAATTCAATTACTTTTGTTTGAAGGGCAAATCTGCCCTTGTAGCTCTAATTCTTAATATACAGGCACTTGATATAGGCACAAGATCTCCATACACCCAAATGATTTATGGAAATCACATTCTAGTTTTCAAACATAAGACTACAGCACAGCTACCCAATAATCAATCCACAAATCTTGGCCAAGTGTGATACATGGCCCTTTCAAGAAACACTTCATTTAAGAAACAACTATACACAGTTATTTCACTTTGGGTTGTACTAGTCAGTTGAACAGAACTGGATCCAAAGGTTGTCAGAGTGCTTCCACTTCCTGGTTCCATGTGTATAAAGCAGCCTATTGAGAAGCTCAGTGCATGTCTGCCACTTGGTTTCTGAAATTTTGGTTGCTTTACCTTTGTAGTGATCAGTAGTGAAAGAATCATGCATCAGTTTGTATATTTAAAGCTTTTGTTAGTTTAATTTGTCAGCAAACCATTCAGAGGGAATGTGTGTTTGGGACAGCTGCTGTTTGGTTTACTACACTTAGGGTTGCCACCAGTCAGTTTCAGCCAGACAGTAAAACTTTCAATGTTCTGCTCAGTGTCTAAGTGATGACAGAACTTGACAGAATATTTGAGCAACTGAAAAAGGAATAAAATATACAAAACCTCTCTAAATAACCCCTTAACTCTATTTCTGCTCCTAAATTTAGTAAGGCTTAAAAATCTCTTCTGAGCCTCTGATTTCTTTGTTGTGAGAGAAATTTTGTTTTCCCTTCCACTAGGTTATTAAAAATAAAAATAGCTCATTGTGGAGTTAAGGAGCCCAATGCAGTCAAGAAGACAGGGCAAAAGTACACTGTGCTTTATTCCTTCTGTCTTCTCAGGTAGGGTTAGGCGGGCAGGCCAAAGGGCAGTGTGGGGAGCATCATATCAGTTAAGCTGAGCAAATACAAAAGCATTTTTTGCAAATAGTTGCTCAAATAATCAAATTTGCTGTGACTGTGTTTATGGTACTTTTTTGTTTGCTGTGGAGGATATTGCTGAAAATGTGTTTATTGGCAGAGAATTCACTGTTTTTGTGGGCATTCTAAGTATATATGGGAGAGTATTTAAATAAAATGAATTTCAAACCCATAAATCACAAGTATCTGCACCAGAAACTTGATTATAAGTGTCAAACTCATCCATTCAGGGAACTGAACATTACTACAAATCCTGGGTGCATAGTCAAAACTAATTAACGATGCTTCAACTTCTGATACTCACAGCAAACTCCTTGCAAACAAAGCACAGCCAAAAATTATTCACTGAAATTATTCAGTGAACTATTTCAAATAATGACTATGTTTGAGAAAACTGATCTATTCACAGACGAGTCACAAACTGAAAAAGAGGCAACAATAATTAAATTATTTGCTACAAAATATGCACCCAGTCTATCCATCAGGAGGAAGATTATGCTGATACCCCAGGAAAGGAATGAGTCGTCAGGTATTGTGGGAGAGAAAAGTTACGTAGACTATTGCCCCCTCGCTTTAACTGTACAGAGAAATTTGAGATAGTTGATGATCAGAGAGAACAGGAAGCAGTGCTGTGCCTCAGGACCAATGTCACTTCACTCTAGAATGGAACTGCTGACCCTCTCATTTTCCGCAACCCCTCAGTTACACAGCCATCCAAGTGCATTATGGTTTGTGCCATGAAACATCAGGTGCCCATCACTTCTGGAGACAGGCTACTGTAGCATTCTGTGTGTGTGAGTGAGAGAGAGAGAGAGAGAGAGAAAGAGAGATGGAGAGCATTGTATACTTTCTGTGCGCTAAATTTCAAAAAACATTAAGTGACAGTTGAGCCACCTTCTTCCAGATGAGATGTAAAAAGCAAGAGTCATGACTTCTGGTATTCATTTAGCACCCATGTCAACTCTGCCAGGAGTAGGGATTGTGACACTTATTAAAGCTGCTTCTCGGCTCTATGAGCTAAGATGTGAAAAAATTGTCTAAGTTACATTGTTGGGGACCATACTGTATATAGCTTATGAATGGTTTATGTATGATTGTGTTCTGCTCAATGGGGGAGGGCTACCACAGCTCCTATAGGAATTAAAATACTGTATGGGGCAGCAGAGCAGTGATTAATGTGAATCACTCTTAGGTTTCACATATTGCTTCAAACTGGTCTGTCCAGAGACCAAGAGATAAAGAGCTTTTAGCACAAACAGGCTGTGTTCTTTCTGATCCAGCATGTCACATTAGCCCTTTTGGCCACAGCATTGTATTGGAAGCTCATGTTCAGCTGACTGTCCACCACAACCCCCGAATCTTCTTCAGAATCATTGCTTCCCAGGATAGAGTGCCCCATCATGTAAGTATGACTTATAGTCTTTGTTTCTAGATGTACACATTTACATTTAGTCATACTAAAAGCATGTATTTGGTTGAGGCCAGCATACCAAGTGGTCTAATTGCTCTGTATCAGTGATCTGTTCTCTTCATTATTTACCATGCCCTTAATTTTTGTGTCATCTGCAAACTTTATCAGTGATGATCTCATGTTTTCTTCCAGATAATTAATACCAATGTTAAATAGCAAAAGGCCAAGAACTGATGCTGTGGCATTTCACTAGAAACATAACCATTAGATGATAATTCCCCATTTGCAATGACATTTTGAGACCAAACAGCTAGCCAGCTTTTAATACATTGTATGTATGACACGTTAATTTTATTTTTTCAGTTTTTCAATCAAAATATCCTACAGACAAAGTCACACCTTACATAAGTCTCTTATGTTGTGTGGCAAATTGCCGGTACTGTTCTCTGGGTCTCGCGCTTTCTCTTCTCTGGGGTAGGTTCAGGGCGCTATTGCTTGCCTCTGAACCAGTTCTTAATCACTCCCCTAGTGTCCTTGGAGGAGGGGAGTGGAGAGGGAGGGACCTGGGCCCGCCCTCTACTCCAGGTCCCAACCCAGGGGCCCTGGGGTTGTGGTGAACCACTTGACTAGCGCTTTCTTACCCTGGGTTACTTCCCTCTCATACCCGTCAGCTTGTGAAGGGCTTCTCGCCTCTCTTCTATACAAGCCTGGTGCCCCTTACCTAGGGTTTCTGTTGGGCTTCCCAATCCACCGCAGCACTCCTCCAAACCTTCTATTTCTCTCTGGACAAACTCTTCTCTTCTGCAATCTGCACTCTGCTCCAATCCAACCTTTCTCCTTCAACTACCACCCCCTGTCTGACTGAAGCAGGGGTTTATATCCCATGACTGGAGTCAGGTGCTCTAACTGGAGTCAGGTGCTCTAATTGGCCACAGCTGTTCTAGTTAATCTAAAGCAAACCTTCCTCCCTTGGCAGGGAATAAGGCCCCCTGCTAACACTCTTATGCTGCCCTCTGGCCATGCTGTATCACAGTTGACATTATTGCCTATTATCAATCAAATTTGTAACTTCATCAAAAAAAGATCTCAAGATCGTTTGACAAGATCTATTTCCATTAATCCATGTTGACTGGCATTAATTATATTACCCTCCTCTAATTTGTTATTGAGTCCCGTATCAGTTTTTCCATTATCTTGCCCAGAATTGATGTCAGACTGACAGGTCTATAATGACCCAGGTCAACACATTTACCCTTTAAAAAATATTAATACAACATTAGCTTTCTTCCGGTCTTCTGGAAATTCCCCAGTGTTCCAAGACTTAATGAAAATCAACATTAACAGTTGAGTGAGCTCCACAGCCACCTCTTTAAAAACTCTTGGATGCAAGTTATCTGGACCTGCTGATTTTTAAAATGTCTAATGTTAGTAGTGGGTGGAGGGATAGTTCAGTGGTTTGAGCACAGGCCTGCTAAACCCAGGGTTGTGCGTTCCATCCTTGAGGGGATCACTTAGGGAACTGGGGCAAAATCAGTACTTGGTCCTGCTAGTGAAGGGGGCTGGACTAAATGACCTCTCAGGCTCCCTTCCTGTTCTATGAGATAGGTGTATCTCCATATATTTATAATATTTTATTTAGTCACTGTTTAACATCATTCTGAGACACTAGTGGAATGCAAAGAGTGGTATCATATAATATGACTACATCATCACCTATTTCTAGGACACTGAAAACTGTATGTCAATATATATGAGACGTGAGCCCCAATGCACCACAAGTTTGTACTGACAGCCACGGCCACAAGGCACCAAGAGGTCAGCCCTTTATTGCCACAGTGATGATCATTCACAAACTGGGCCTTGTTGTTCCTGTGATTGCAGGGGAGAGACAGAAGAGTAACAATTTGCTTTCCTGTTCTTCTCCCCTACTCGGCATAGCAAAAATACCTATGTAGATAGTATGCAAAGGGGAGGCAAAGGAGAGTGAAATTCTGATTGGGCAACACATGAGTATGTAGTCTGGCGGGAAAAACTGGTGAAAAGAAGATTGTGCTCATTACTGGCATACTGGGGCCTCATTACAGAACAGAGGACCTGGGGACAAGAGAAAATTCTAGGTACAAGAGACAGTTGGTCTTCCTAACAGTTATCCTCAGTAGAGAATGCAAGGCCCAACTCTGTCCCTCCCACTTTTTATTTCCTCTTCTTCAGTACTGGAAGTAAATCCTGAGCATGTGTGCCTGCCTGTCGGCTGGGTGACGAAGCAGAATGAAGTCATAAATGGCCCATTGTTAGCTGAAACAGAGAGGGTCTCTGTGCACATTTAACACTTCCCTCTCGGATAAGTTACTCCAGCTGACTTTCAACCTCCTAACTCAGTTAGTTTTATCCATGAGACTCAAGTTTTCTGGGTGGAGGAGGATTGTGTTTTCTTGCAAATCAAAGTTAGTTCGTGTTGCTGATGAAGGTTTTGGATTTAGTACTTCAGGAGTGGGGGCGGCAGCCTTGGTAGCTTAATCAGATAGGAGGTGCAATGCAACAGAGTTGTGAATCTGTAAAAACCAAGGGCTGGCTAGTCTGGGATCACAGGAAAAGGAAAATGATGGGCACCCGCATGGCTGTATCTAACGTGATTAAATGCTTCTAACCCAAATCTGTCTGAGAGATATCAAACTGCACCCAAAAGGGGATAATAAATGGGATGACTTGTGCTTTTCTTCTCTTTCAAGGTATAAACTGATCTCAGGGTACCCAATTTCTGAACTATTTTCATCACCTTCCAAGTGGTGTGACTGTACTTCTATTTGTGCCAATATTAAAAATACATGAAAAACTGCTATTATCTGCTTGCACGGAAAAGAGAGGCCACCGATATTTTGTTTCTTGCCATTTTTAATACTACCTTGGGCTCACTGGAAATCCTGGTAGATGGAAGGATGAACTGATTCGAGCAAACACATTCGTTTATTCACCTTGTATTTGGCCCTGTCACCACTGAGAGCAGAAAGATTTCAAAAGCCCTAGGCAACAAACTACACTTGGACTCTGTATTCTGTACAAGCAGATGACAGGAATTTTTCATGTTTTGAAAACAAAAGTAAATGTATATTCACACTACTGGAAGGTAACAGAAATAACTAGCATTGTCTATCCCTGTTAAATGCTTCTGCCACATCAACTACACCCCTGGACAGTCTTTGTTTCAATAGCTCAAATATCCAGCCATTGTTAGCTTTCCTCAGCTGCTTACCATGTTATTCGAGGTGTCTCAGAACAAACAAAAGGAACGTACACCATTAGAAATAGAAAGAAAACCCCTAACACTAAGTACAGGTGGTTTGGTGAGCTTTCCCCTGGTTGTGATGGTCCTGTGCTTTACCATCTACTGACTGCTGCTCTCTCCACAACTAGAGCTGGAAATGTTTTTCAGTTATGGCCCAGGTTCTTACAACTGACATTGACAAGAAGGTCAAGACTTAATAAACTTACAGATAAAAAAAGAGTTAATAAATCCTAGTCAAAGGAATGCCATTCTTACAAGCAAACCTGCAGATAGGGACACACACAGCTATACATCCCCAGGCAAAAAAGGGCAGGCTGGTACAGTGTCATTGTGGAAAATTACTGATACTTGCTACTAAAGATATAACAAAATCATCACAAAAGCCCATGGAATGGGTTACTAGGAGTTGGCGTAAGAAGGGTTACATCAGGCACCAGAACATAATCTTTCATAGGTCTCTGGGGTTTAGAAAGCTGTCAGCCAGAGTTGACACTGAACATAATACTGATGATAGTAAGAAACAGATGTAACTGGTTTTAGCCACATCTGGGGAGAAAAAAAGAATGTTACAATGAAACTCTTTTCCCCCCCCTAGATCACCTCTTATACCTCCAAATATCTTACAAAGGACACTGGGCATGCAGCAACTATACAGGTACAACCAGTAACCATTATTATGTGCTCAGCGATGGCTCACGTGCTGCCTTGAATACTAAAACTAGTTTAAGGGACTAATCCTGAGAGGTGCCCAGAGATTCTTAGCTGTGCAGGCCCTTAACAAGAGAGAATTTTGGCCAGGCTGCCCACAAAGATGATGCCTCTACTTTCTGAAAAGTGCTGGGAATTCTTCAGCTTCCACCTGCACAGCAGCTAGAGCCAATGTCTTGAAAAAACGTTTGCCAAACATCTGATCTGAATGACCACACCTCCAATTTGTCCAGATCCCACCCTTATACTTCACTGCAGTGTCTACACTAGGAATAAGTTGAATTCCTGATATGGGAACATGAAGCCAAAAGCCAAAATGGTACTAGCTGAGAATTCCTGCCACCATATTCGGGGAAACTTCCTTCAGAGAGAATGGCATCTGCATGATAGGGCATCTAAGGCTATGTCTACACTGTGTTTTAAAACCCATGGCAGTGAGTCTCAAAGTGCAGATCTACAGACTTGTGTTTGTGGGGCTCACGCTATGGTGCTAAAACTGTGTATACATTCAAGCTTGGGCTAGAGCTTGGGTTCTGAAGCCTGGATAAAAGAGAAGGGTTCTGCAGTTGGGTCTGCAACACGCTCACGTAAAATCATACTGCAACCGAAACTTGAGTATGGTAGGTGCTGATGGAGCACAAAACCAAGTATCCTGGTAACCAAATTTGTAACAAGAGTAGGCACAGGGAACGTACGCATGTTGTATAGTACATGAAAGCCAGCACAGGTTACACAAGAAATGAAAAAATACCATCTGAATATAGTTGGTGTCAGTGAGACAAAATGGGCAGGGAGTGGCATGATGATGTCTGATTTTGTTACAATCTTATACTCAGGTGAAACAATGCATGAAAGAAATGAAGGAATTATCCTGGATAACTTCACAGTCAAAACCCTGCTGGCTTAGGAGCCAATGAACAACAAAATCATAAGTCATGCTGCAAACAAGACATGACAAGTGTACAATAATTCAAGTATATGCACCAACAAATGCAGCAGGTGACAGTGAAAAGGATACATTCTATGAGCAGGTGCAGGTTAAGATGACATGCCTAACCAGGTGTCTTCAATACACAAATTGGCAAAAACTCTACTAGCTGGGAAGGAGTCATGGGCACAGTAGTGGAAGGCATCCAAGCTGATAATGGCAAACAGTTCTTGAATCTCTGTGGCACAAAACCTCCGGAGACAGGAGACAGGCTGTTCCAGCACAAGCGGACTCACAAGCTCACATGGAGATCACCAGACAACGTGACTGTCAACAAGACAAGTATACACACAGACTAAAAGATGCGCATCTTCTTTGAGAGACATCAGAGTCAGAAGAGGAGTAGATGTTGCCTCCGATCATTTTCTCTTAGTGGCCATGTTATAGTTTAAACTTAAAAAGATCACGAAAACAGACAAAAGGAGTGTTTATAGCAATAGAGAAGTTCAAGGACAAAGAAATGCAGATCAGATTCCAGACTGAACTTAGCAACCATTCCAGTGGTTTACAGGGCCAGGCTGATTAAAGTCTAGAAGACAGCAGGTCAAACTAAAAGAAAACAATAGATGAGTGGAAAACTCTGAAGGGAAAAAAGGAACAGTGCACGATGAAGGCAGAACAATTAGAGATGGATGGAAGATACAGAGAAAAGGACAAAGAAATAAAGAAGGGATGCAGGCCAGATAGAAATGCCTGAGTTCAAGAAAAGGCTGCAAAGGCAGAAGTAGCAGAACAGAGGGGAGGTTACAAGCAATCATACAGAATAATGAAAGACTTCTCAGGAAGAACCTGACTGTCACAGGTGATCCTCATCAGGGACTCTCACAAACAGATGTTGAAACACATGAAGAACAAGCCAATTAAAAGAAAATTTCCATTCCACATTAAACTGTCTAGAGCTGATGCTTATGTACTAGCTTGAGAGAAATGACAACGCTAAGATAGAAACAGAAGAAGGACCAACAACACCAATGAAATGTAATCAGCCATCAGAGACCTTAAACAAGGGATAAGTTCTTTGGGTTGACAGAATTCAAGCAGAAGTACTAAATGCAGGTGGCAAAATTCTAACTGAGCGTCTAACAAAACTCTGTAAAAAAAAAAATCTGAGTGAAAGAACAAGTGTCACAAGACTGGAAAGATGGTATCATCGTGGCATTGCCAAAAAAGGGTGACATCATCAGTGCGTGAACTGTACTGCTATCAATCCCAGGCAAAGTATTGGCTATGGTTATTCTGAACAGAAAGAAGGTGGCAGTGGATGGAATACTACGGGAAGAACAGGATGGGTTCTGTCCAGGTAGATCACATTGTGGACAGATGTTCACTCTTTAACAGATAGTTGAAATAGCTACTGCTTGGCAAAATCCCATCTTAATCAACTTTACTGACTTCATGAAAGCATTTGATAATATCCACAGACACATACTGTGGAATACTGCTAGACACCAAACAAGCTAATCAACAAAATGAGGGAGTATATGATGGAAACAGATGCATAGTAAGAACAGATACAGCCCTGAGTGAGTGGTTCAATACTGGGGCTGGAGTTAGACACGGGTGTGTGTTACCACCAATCCTCTTTGGATTAGCAATAGACAGGGTGATGAAGCAGGCAACAAAAGGTATAATGGACGGTGTAAAATGGCAGGTTTCAGAGTAGCAGCCGTGTTAGTCTGTATCCACAAAAAGAACAGGAGTACTTGTGGCACCTTAGAGAATGGGTTAGTGGAGACAAATTACACAAGATTGACTTTGCTGATGTAACTGCTTTTCTAAGTATGACCTGGAACAGAATGACTGCCCTTACACGGGAGAACAGGACGCAGCAAAAATTGGATTGAAACTAAATGCAAAGAAACCCAAGATTATGTAGGAAATTGGACAACCGATGCAACCGTCTATATGGATGGAAAATAAATGAAACAGGTAGAAGTGTGCTGCTCTATGGGGAGTGTGATGACATTTGAAGGTGGCTGTGATAGATATTCATACAAGATAAGGGAAAGCAAACACCATGTTTGGAAGGATGAACAAACAGAGGTCTCCACATCAAACTAAAGGTCAGACTATACCATGTGATTATAATGAGTAGGCTACTGTATAGAGCAGAGACTTGGCCAATGACAGTGGCTAATAAAAAGAGATTGCAGGCTGCCCGTGACAGATGGCTGAGGAAGACACTAAACATTTAATGGAAGGACAATAAGAAATGTGAAAATAAAGGAGCAGATAGAGCAGGACGTGTTGGAAAATATCATCAAAAAAAGAAGGCTCAGGTAGCTGGGACATGTACACCTTGTGGAAGATGGGAGACTTGCTAAGCAGGCACTGACTGGATACTCAAAGGAGGAAAAAGAAAATGAGGAAGGCCAAGGAAGAACTGGCAGAAGAGTGATAGAGGATGCTGAATGTACTGGCTTCACCTGGGATGTACTGGCATCACCTATGCACCACATTTCAGTAAGAAGTGAAAATGAGTCCCCAGTGCATAGCTGTCCCATCACAGAAGGTGGCAAATGATTTTGTACAACTCAGGAGGGACCCAGACTGCAGGGCATGCCGCAAGTCAAGACTGAGGTGCATTGGCACAGCTGAGCAACAGAGGCTAGAACTGGAACAGTGGCATGCGACAAACAAAGGACTGAGGCATGTGGGGTGTCCTGGCTGGGAACTGCAGGGCTCCAGGAGAGGATTCTCTGCCTTCTCTCTCCCAGTCATGCATGAATTCACACACCTCACTTACTACTCTGCAGCTGCACACTCACTGTCACATACTCCATCTACCCCAGCTGATGGACCCTGGAACAGCATGGTCTGCTCCTTCAGGGGTCTAGGGCCAACCAGCCCTGCTGGAGTGTCAGACCCCACTTTGAAGGAGTCAGGTGATGCCCATAAATGGCTGAGAGAGTTGAGGAGGAAGGTTGGCCCCTGTGAGAAAGGGGAGCTGAATGAAAGGATCCTGTAATCTGTGCTGGTCAGGGGAATAGCTTTGGTTTGGGTTCCTTTGCTAGTTTCGTGTGTGAATTAATAAACTGTGCCCTGAGGGATGGGCCTGAAAGACACTGGTGTGGTTAATCTTCCTGGGGTGGGGAAACAGGCCAGCAGCACTACAGACCCTGTCTGTGCAACCATCAGTGTCATCTCACTCGTAACCTCCCCTGTGCTGAGTGTCTCCAGGGGTCAAGGGATGGGAGGGGAAGTACAACAGTAATAAAAAGTCCCCAAACCAAGTAGAGTTGAAGAAGTTTGGTGAGTTCTCCCTGCTCTATTGATGGTTCAAAGCAGCACTTTACAGCAAAGCCCATCTGCTGTTCTTCCTACGGCCAGAACTGCAAATGGTTGCACCAATAGTATAATTACACTGGTCTACAATTTTTGAGAAGTCGTGTGCTTCAGAGATAAAATGCGCTATTTATTATGTATTTTGATGTGCTGAATTCAAATATGACAATTAAAACAACTGATTGGCTACTGTTCTAAGATATTTAAGTTTTTACATTTTATGTCTATGTATATTGTGTAGATAGTAGAGTTTTAATCATAAATTGTAAACCTAGGTCTTTTCATGTGTTTATGGTTGCTTTACATGATAATATTTCACCTGTCCTGTTTATGTAACACTTTAAAAATCAGCAAAAGGGTTATATAAATAAAATTTATTATGAAACAAAAGGCAAAAAACTATTATGTACATAGTTTAGTCCTATTCAGTGTCTACTCGGCGCTTCTTGGCTTGTCTCTTGTATTCATTAAATGGAGCATCTCTTGTCACTGTCCAGCAATAGTCTGCAAGCATTGATGGGCTCCATTTGCCCTGATAGCGTTTCTCCATTGTTGCAATGTCCTGGTGAAATCGCTCGCCGTGCTCGTCGCTCACTGCTCCGCAGTTCGGTGGAAAAAAATCTAGATGAGAGTGCAAAAAATGTATCTTTAGTGACATGTTGCAACCAAGGCTTTTGTATGCCTTGAGGAGGTTTTCCACCAACAACCTGTAGTTGTCTGCCTTGTTGTTTCCGAGAAAATTTATTGCCACTAACTGGAAGGCTTTCCATGCCGTCTTTTCCTTGCCACGCAGTGCATGGTCAAATGCATCATCTCGAAGAAGTTCACGAATCTGAGGACCAACAAAGACACCTTCCTTTATCTTAGCTTCACTTAACCTTGGAAATTTTCCACGGAGGTACTTGAAAGCTGCTTGTGTTTTGTCAATGGCCTTGACAAAGTTCTTCATCAGACCCAGCTTGATGTGTAAGGGTGGTAACAAAATCTTCCTTGATTCAACAAGTGGTGGATGCTGAACACTTTTCCTCCCAGGCTCCAATGACTGTCGGAGTGGCCAATCTTTCTTGATGTAGTGGGAATCTCTTGCACGACTATCCCATTCGCAGAGAAAACAGCAGTACTTTGTGTATCCAGTCTGCAGACCAAGCAAGAGAGCAACAACCTTCAAATCGCCACAAAGCTGCCACTGATGTTGGTCATAGTTTATGCACCTCAAAAGTTGTTTCATGTTGTCATAGGTTTCCTTCATATGGACTGCATGACCAACTGGAATTGATGGCAAAACATTGCCATTATGCAGCAAAACAGCTTTAAGACTCGTCTTCGATGAATCAATGAACAGTCTCCACTCATCTGGATCGTGAACGATGTTGAGGGCTGCCATCACACCATCGATGTTGTTGCAGGCTACAAGATCACCTTCCATGAAGAAGAATGGGACAAGATCCTTTTGACGGTCACGGAACATGGAAACCCTAACATCACCTGCCAGGAGATTCCACTGCTGTAGTCTGGAGCCCAACAGCTAGACTAGAGCCAATCAACAATTTTAAGCATCATTTTCATTCTCAGTGACCCAGAATTAGTAAAGTTTGACTACATTCATTTCAGAAGCATTTTGGCTGTAGAGCAGTGTTACAGCCCTGAGGAATTCATTTTTTCTTTCCTGAAGTTGTCTGCTGGCACCACCTCATCTAATTGAGCACAATTATATACTAGCATCACTCGCAATTCTTTGTAAGCACAAAATGCACAGCTGGAACTGCTGTCATATAGGGAAAGGGAGGGAAATAAAGGTGTTAAGGAGAAAATTATGGAATGAGAGACTGGATGGGCCAGCCATCTGCCAAAGTCAGTCAAAGGCAGTTTGCTCATCCATCCATTCCTCCGTGTTGCAGACTATGGGCAGCAATAAATGGGAGACATCACACAGGCATGGAAATAAATGTAAAGTTCAGATTACTAGGGCAAACCAGTGGAAGGTGTGAATAAATGGAGTCACATTTCCCCAAATAACTCAATGGTCAGTGAAAGAGCTCCCGGAGTGTGAACTATGAGCCTCTAGTTCTAGGTCCCACCCCGTTCTTTATGGGATTCCTTTATTCATTCATCCTTTCTTTCACCTCCAACCCCTGCTTTTATGACTATAATCAGAGACAAATTCAAACTCAATGGAAATGAATGTGTAGCACTAATTACTCCTCTCCAATCCCCTGGTGCAACTTCTTTGAACTTGACTGTGGTTCCAACTCATTAATGCTGCTGTAGAGTATTGATGTTCTAGAATCAGAGTACTCAAGTGTCAGACAGGGCGAAGGCTCCCCTTGTCTCGGAGTAATGGAATCTGCTTTGGTGTCAGCTGGGCTGAGGATTACCTTAGTATGGGAATTCATCTAGCATAAGAAATCTTGAACAGGTTTCTATTTGTTCATTTTGCATAGACTCCGCATCTCCTCTGCTGTGCACTTCTCCATCCTTCCATTCTCCATCCCCACCACTCCTCTCATACACTCTCTCCAGTGATAAGCAGCACTCAGTGGCTAAATAGTCAATGATGTTTTATTGCTTGATTAGTGGAGGGTAGAGATGTTTCTTCAAACCACATCTGAACAGGCTAACTACAGACTACATTGGCCAAATTCAGACCCATGTAAGACAGGAGTAACTCCAGAGAAACTGCAGCCTGCTTGAACCAACTCTGAACTTCATCCCATCAGTCAAACTGGAACTGCTACAGCTCCTGGAAATATTTACATTATATATAAGTTCAGAGACAGCCTCAAGTGACTGCAAGGGCGTAGTTCACTTGACAGGCTCTCTCAATGCCATAAATGGCAAAAAAGCAGACCTTTAATGGATGGATTGACTATTTATAGTTGTGTGGACTGCATGTGATTCATTTCCTGGAACAAGGACCTGAGGCAAGAATACCCTTGAATAGGAGTATACTGGAGGGCTTATTAGGACACATACCCAATCACAAAGGGAACTGCTGCCCCAACTCAAAGGTCTTGCCTTCAGCATGTAGTTCTTGAGGGGACTCTTGCAGGACTTAGCAGCAGCCAGAGCCAGGCAGAATGCAGTAACTCCCACGTAGCTCAATCTTTTTTTCAGCATTCCTGCTATTTCATGCCTGGGCCTCCACCAAACAGACCACCAGACTGATGTATAGTGCTAAACTGGATGATAGTTTTGTGCTGTGAGCAAACATTCGCTGAAATCAGCAAACATTTAATTTGTAAGCCTAAACAGGATTTAAATCTTGCACACCAACAGGAAAGTCTTGCACACTAATGCACTGTGCTACTTATTCCCACTTCAGAGAATCGTATCGAACAGAATACATAGACTAGGATATTCCTGCCAAGTGGGAGTTGCTTTGTTTCTAATTCTTGGCTGTACATTATAGGTGCTGCAGGTCGCACTGCAATAGTTAAGGCTGACCAACTCCTTCCACTATAATATTCTGTTTTCAGTTGCTTATAATATATATATTTCATCTTTTTACTTTATCAGATTAAAAAAATAACGAGAGCTAATGAGGAAAAAACACTGTGAAAATAGTGTGATAAGAAGTGTAGTCTTAGTTGTGGTTTCTGGTGCTACTTTTGCTCACAGTCTGAAGAAAATCTTGTAGCCTATAAGTTGCTTCTAACCTGACTGCCTCTTCAGACTGTATTGTATTAACCACTTTAGTGGTTGTTCAAACTCCTACGCTTGCTTCAGAAACACGACAAATTTTTCCCGCTCCCTTTCTCTAAGTGAAACTTTGATGCTGCCTCTAGATTTTCTCAAGTTATGATGTTACTAATGTAAAAATAAAATAAAGTCTGGGTGGATTGTACAGCTTGTTTTCAAAACACATCCTCAGAAATATCAGCTTGACTTAGGGATTCTATGCATGTACATGTGGCGACATGCCCCCAAAATAGGAACACTAGATAGAGAGAGTGGTGTGTGTGAATTTATATTCACTTTAAGCCATTCTCACAGTTAGGCAGACAATCTACTCTGTAGCCATCATCTTGCCAGTTAAGCTGGAAACAGCAATGCAAAAAGGGGTCCCATCAGGAAATGCATAACATGAAGCAGCATGAACGTGGGATGAGTGTCATTTGGTCACAGGATGAAAGCCTTGGGCTGCATTTGACTGACACAACCATTTTGTTTTTTTAAGATGATGGCCAAGCAGAATTTTATTTAAAAATTAAAATCAAAGAGTATGTATGTGAGTAAAAGAAAGTTGTCTCACTGTACATTTTTAAAGCTTCCTGAAATAGGACCAGCTCCCATCTAAATTAAGTAGACAGTGTTCCCCTGGAAAGCCTCAGTCAGAGCAGAAGAGTTGGAGCTAGTGAGTGTACAAATAACTGCTGCCCCACTCTACCTATGACTCCTCAGCATGGATATAGCGGACTGACTTTCAGGGATTTTCAAGGTGACATCCCTGGAAAACTCCCAGGACTCTGTAACTTTAGGTTAAGAGCATTTTCACTCTCTCTCCTACTTGGTTCTGATACAGTCTCTTGATACAGGCAGAGAAACTGGACGGATTTATATCATCTCTCCACTGGGCAAAAGAATTCTGGCATATCTCTGTACAGGCCAGTGCAAGCAAACAAGACACACACACACACAACTTCCACACATCATTTACAGCATTGATTCTAGTAAGCAAAGAGTCAGAGGATCCAGTCTGAGTAAGTCTTCAGATTCTCAATGACTCCTCTGTTTTGACCCAGCTTTGGGATGAGTTGAACGTGGATCTCCCTAGCGGCCAGCCATCTAGAGGGCTGGATGGTAATATGTATGTATAGGAGAGGAATATAGAGAAGGAGTACGTAGGTGGGCATATATGTGGATGGGATGGATTGAGTGGGAATGTACAAGTTGTCTGGATGCTGCCACACAGCAGTGGCCTTGCATAAAGGATGATCAAAGGCAATCTTGTTAGTAGAGATAGAATATTAGGGTTGGAAGGGACCTCAGGAGATCATCTAGTCCAACCCCCTGCTCAAAGCAGGACCAATCCTCAGACAGATTTTTGCCCCAAATGGACCTCTCAAGGATTGAACTCACAACTCTGGGTTTAGCAGGCCAATGCACAAAACACTGAGCTATCCTCCCCAATATATGAGTGACAGCATATGTGCACCCAGGGTTGAGAGCACAGCAGATGTCTGATACGGGCAGACTTTTGTTACTTCTGAATTGTTATTAGCAAGCTCAGAAAAAGAAACTGAACCTTTAAAACTCCTTCTTCCCTCCCTATCTTCCCCACACCAGTCTGACTTCCTCTTTCTATGCTGCTAATTTTCTTAAACTTAACAATTCTCCTGAGTTCTAGGTTCTCTGTCATCTGGGGAAGTTCAGGTTTTTGTTTCTTTCATTGTTTTTGGCTTTGTTTTCAAATAAAAGTAGTTCATGCAAGGCCACAAAAGAGAAGAATGGACCATTGCTTCCTCTTTGTTCTCTGCAGTACTCTGAAGGGCAGAAGTAAACTATTGAAAGACTATTAACTGCTCTACAAGTCACTCGTTGCAGTCTATTTATTCATACATTTTGTAACTAGATTTTTTTTAAAAGCTACTAATTCCTTGATATTGCTTGCCCTGTTCTTCTCATTTGCTCATTTTCCCATCATCCACTACAGGCTAACAGCTGTTTCTCTCTCTTCTAATATTTGTTCCATTATTTTGCTAGGATAAATATATCAAATATTATTATTTGCATTATGGTAACAGCTAGAGGCCCCTGTTGAGATCAGAGCCCCGCTGTGCTAGAACCCATATGTGTACACAGCAAAAGATAGTCTATGCCCCACAGACCTTACACGTTGTGTAAGGATAGATGAAACAGGAAGACTACTTTGAATAGGTTTTCCACAGCCCTGGACACTGCAGCAGCCATTGTTAAAAGAAAAATTCAAGTGAGAGAAGGGGCATGTTCTGGCTTTTATTTCACAGATGGCTGTTGAAGCCCAGAGAGATTGGGATTTATCCAAAGTCAGGCAGGAAGTCTGAGGCAGAGCTGGGGATCGAATCCTGATCTCCTGAGGCCCAGTCCAATATCCATGTCTTTTCTTCTATCAATGTATAATAATTAGCTGCTTTAAAACTCCATGGTAGTGGTTTTTACATCCTGTACCTTGGTACATGGTCTGTGCAATTGTTAGTAGACAATTTCTGTCGAAACTTAAGATGATTTGAGCAATTAGTTTTTGAGATCCATAACTTAGACAATCAATTTTTAATCCTGTTTTTAAAAATGTCTAACCTTTTTTTTTTGGGACCACATCTTATCTCAGAAATAGCTTTTCCTAGAAACTTCAGATGAAGTTTACTCAGAAGCTTTGGGCAAGATCTAGTGTGCAGGACCAAATCTGACACAGGGAAAGACATATTTGTCAGCTATTCACTGGCAAAATAAGGACTGTCAGCATGAGGTGTCAGGCTCCAACAGAATGTAAAGGGCTATCAGTTGACTGGTGCAGACTTAAGCTTTCTTTGTTGTTTTTCAATAAGTTTCTAACCCTCCTCCTTGTGCAGAGAGCCTTCCAAGTGGAAATTCTTTGCTTGGGAGTTCTGTAATGAATTCCTCTGAAACATCAGAGATGGCCATGGCAGGAGATGGGACACTGGATGGGGTAGGTCAATGCTTTGAGGTGGTACTGAGTATTCTCCCTCTCTCAGGTGCTTGGCTGGCTGGCTGGCCGGTTCTTGGTCATATGCTCAGGGTCTAACTTGATCGCCTTATGTGGGGTCAAAAAGAAATCCATCCACCTGCCCCAGGTCAGATTGGCAGAGACCTTGGGCTCTTTTCACCAGACTCTGCAGCACATTACTTGCCAAGATTATCTGGGTATAGTTTGATTGTTTCCCTGCCATTCTGAAAGCCTCAGGCACTGATGCACCTTGGTCCACCCTATTCTCTGCCTATGGGACATAATTGTCTATTCTCCTGCTGGCAGTAATACTTTGATCTAATGTCAGTTGCTGGGTTAGTGTGTGGCTGCTGAGTGGGGTTGGTGGTCTGTGCTATACAGGAGGTCAGAATAGAGGACCTGATGGTCCTTTCAGGCATTAAACTCTATGACGGTAAAAGAACAGAAAAATTCTGGCTCACTCCTCCTTGTTAGCTATGGCCTTGCCCAGGCTCCTCACTCACTCATTACTGACATCTTCTCCTTCCAGGTGCACCCCATGCCAGGCCAAAGATGACAGGCACCATCAGAGTCTTTATTACCCACCCACTCCTCTCTGATAGCTGCTCTTTTCTTTAGTGGTTATGCTAGCAGTACTACCAGGAGAAACTGTCCACTGCTCTCCCCTACTATGCTACATGAGCAGAACAGCCCCTCCCTTGTCCTTACAAAGACTGCAGACTTCTTAAAGGCCTATGGAAAAAGCTGACAAAAGAACATTACAGGTCCCACTCTCAGCAGCTTTAAATTTGCAGTGGAAATCCCCTTCCAACAGGACTGGAGAAGGGCTTAGAGACATGTCAGGAAAGAAAAATTAAATATTTTCCTGTCTTGGTTAAGCTCCCAACCCCTATCAACTGCTGTTTGAAGAGAAAGTTGAGATTACCCTGCAGAGAGAGAGAGGGAGCACACATCGCAAGGTTCCTCAGAACTAAAACAATCCAATTGTACCTTTCATACCGCAAGAAATGAAGCTCACAAATAAAACCATGAACCAACTATATTCTATAACAGCATCTGACTCTTTGCAGCTTTCCCAGAAAATTGCATGGGCATTCTGTGGCTCACTCCTTAGCCCACCTCCTCCCTTCCTCCATTCTAACACATCTGGCCCTGGTGAGTGTAGAAAGAGAAAAGGATGGACTTGTTTCTGACTCACATACCAAAATTTCTGAATAGAGCACTGAATTGGAACTCAGGAGGCCTGGGTTCTATTTCTAGCTCTGCCACTGGCCTGCTGGGTGACCTGTGGCAAGTCACTTCCTCCCTCTTTGTGGCTCAGTTTCTCCATCTGTAAAACACAGGGATAATAGTATTCACCTTCTTTGTAAATCCCTTTGAGACCTACTGATGAAAACTGCTATTTAGTAGTTATTATTATTGTTATTATTTATTATATGTTGTGTGTTACATAAAGAATCAAATCCTGGAGGTAAAATCCCATTGACTTCAGTGCCTAAGTAAGGACTCCAGAATTTCTCTGGGGGTGTGTGTGTATAAAGAGAGAGAGAATGCACAAGGGTTATACTTAATTTTAAAATAGATGCCAGTGGTTTTCTTCTTAGCCTGTTTACTCACTGGGGTTCGTGGGAGGTCAAGCTGGGGATTTGCTTATTTATTTTTCTCATTTTGCCCCCCCGTCCTCCTCCAGACCACTCTGGACAGGTTTTCCACTGCCCTGTTAAACTGACTAAGTGTGCTGGGTACAGGAGCATCCACTTAGAAAAGAAAAGCAAGTGAGATGAGCATTTGTAAGAAAAGAGGCTGCATTCTGGCTCCCAACACAGCATAGACTGGGGAAACAGGGAAAAGTGCCGGTAGATGCCAGCAGATCTGTACTGGCATTTTTATAAGAATCTTTTGATGTATTTACTTCAAAATACAGGATACAGATGGACTTTCTAGGCCCATTATTTATTATTGTGTCTGCCTTGAAATAGGAACTGATTGCTTTGATAACCAGAATGAGATTTGCTTTTCTATCGTGCCTTTTATACCATGGAATCCCAAAAGGGTTTACTAAGCAATGACTTAGACGTGAGGGACTTCATTAATAATGGTGGTGCTGCCATGACTCTGTAGTTCAGATGGATCACTGTCTGTTCTCTTTCCTCTACAGCAGAAGTACATCAGTCAGATAAGGTGCTGTGCTATGGCAGGATGCTGGCCCTTTCTCAGTTGATAACAGACCTGGGCTACCAGGGCTCGCACTAACACTCTAAAAAAAGCTGTGTAGACAGCGCTGTGAAGTTGCAACTGGGGCTGGAGCTGGGGCTCTGAAGGCTAAGGAAGGGGATGGGTTTCCAAGCCCTGCCTCCAGCCCAAGCCACAAGTTCAAAGTGCTCTCTATATAGCTATTTTTAGAGCACTAGTGCGAGCCCCACTAAGTCTGTCAACCCGGGCTGGCAGGCTTGCTCCAAAATGCCGTGCTGACATACCCAGGATGCACACCTGAGAAGGGGAACTGTCTCTCCTTTCTTTCTCTAGCAGTTTTGCCTTTCTCTAGCACATCTGTTTGGCTTGTCATCTCCCCCCCATTTACGGTTGCCTCCACTGGGCTTTTTGCCAGAAAAGTCTGTTGAAATGAAGCAGAACCCTGTTATTGTTTGCTGGATCTGACTATAAGTGAAATGTGCCTCACTGGATATTTTTGCTGCTTCCAAAAAATACTCCGTTGACTCAACCACAGTTAAATGAAGACGGACTTTTCAGGCAACGACATCAACACTAGACAGAGGGCTTGTTCCAGGTCGCATTTTGATAGCTGCTCTCCAATCCTCCATCCTGCTCATGGCTCCGTAAATACCTTCCAACTGGTGTAAAGGAGGCAGCCCTTAGAAGATCGCACTCCGGTTTTGTCTTCATCAGCATTACCAATTAACTCAAGTTAGCAAACACATTTGTGCATGTCAGCCTGGACACCACAGATGTTTGTGGTTTATCCTAGAACAAATGTGTGTGTCCTGGAACAGAGGTTTAGGGAGCGTCCAGACTGTTAGCTAACTTAAGCTAACTGATATAATCAACCAATTGGAGTTAAAAATCCTCTGGTGTAGACACAACCAAAAATGTAGTGACCAAGTGCCTCATGTTCAGGAAGCTCTGCCAAAGAACTGCAATTTTGGAAGAGATCACAATGTCTCAAATCCACTCCAGAACAAATGAAACACTAAAACACAGTGTGCCATACCAAGTCATTATATGCATTGGCCATGTCATTTCATGCTATAACATTACAAGTCCAGGGAATGTAATTATGCCCTCAGAAACCCTCTACTCAGAAGGAATAGGAGTAAGGGGAGCTGAAAAACAATTTTAATAGGAGAAAAATTGATGAGGGAGACTGAGAGTTAAGGGCTTTGGTTTCCCCTGGTTTTACAAATATGAAAGACTAGACCCTACCTCACCCCTTCAGTGCCCTGGACACAATCAATCTAAGGGTTCTGCCATCAGATAGCTTTTAAGCAGGAGAAATGAAAATCACACAAGTAACAGAGAATGTAACTCCCTACAACTGTGAGGTCTTTGTGGGGCAGATGGAGCAGCAGGGACGGACTGGGAATGAGATGGCGAGTTGTTTGGGAGTCTTGATGAACATTTCAATTTCTACTCTTCTATCTATTAGAAAGCAAGGGTAGCAGGAGGCTGCTTCTCCTGACCACCTCTTGGGCCATATACCCTTGAAGAAATAATCCAGGTATGTGATTTCTCTAAAAGGGCATGATACAGGAAATGGTTTGGAAAGGGGAAAGAGCGATTTAGTATATAATTTACTAATTATTCTGTAGACTACTTAGTAAGACAGATCATCTTCTGGACCCATCTCTGCTCCCAGCCCAACCCTCAAGCACTGCCTCCTTGGTTCCCAAAGTGGTTCACTCTGCAGACTGTGAAGAAGGGTTAAGGGGGGCACTGCTGAGCCATGAGTAGGCCTGAGAACTACTGGCTTACACCCCAGCATATGTGCAGGTAAAGAGGGAATGAGTTGTGCCTGGCTGCTGCTGTTTCTCTATAGCACAAGATATAACGTTGACTGGTGTGTGTACCCTCTTCCCTCTCTGTCCCAGAACACATTTAGAACAACAGAGGTATGTCTTTGTCTCAGTAAGTTCTTTCTCAAGGATATATATTCTACGTACTGCTTTCAAACTCTCCCACAACTCAGGTTCCCTCTCTCCCACTCTGGGAAAATGCCCTTCTAGACAATCGCCCAGATTCTATGGGAATGGAATGTCCTTTTCTATTTCTCATAATCCCCCTGACCCATTCCTGCATTGAGAGAACAGAGAAACTGCTGAGCACTGTGCCTGTTCAATAGGCTAATCTGAGACCCGCATTTGCTCCAGTTTTATTGTGTAAACAAAGCAGTATGTTTCCCTGATCCCACTATCCAAGCTCCTGCAGATAGGACAGGAAGCAAGAAGCAGTGTTAAGAAATAGAGAATTTCAGCTAGTAAATAAATCTGTTATTGTGCTCCTGGGGATTGGAATGAATATCCCAGAATGCAGCTGTGTGCATATAGCACATTTTCAGGAAACATAGTGTCCCCCCAAAGCAACAAGTCAGGTGTATGTGTTACTGACTGACATCATTATCTCTTCATCACCCTGCTCTGGACCCATAAATCACCCCAGTTCCTAGTGGAAAAGGACAAGTAATGCAAAAAGGGACTTAGATCCCTTGGGGAAATGAGGTAAGTCAAGATGAAATCCTGTGGTTTATGCATATAGGGATCTATTCTCCCACTGATGAATGAGGGATTTATGTGGATAAGACCTCTTACTAGTAACAGGAATTATCCACAGAAAGCCTCACGTGCTCTGACAGAAGAATACACCTATGTGTCTGTTTCTCCATCTTGGAGTTTGGCTACAGCAATCAGTTAAGTCAACAGGAGTCAGTGCTTCCGATCACCGTGGCTGCAGTCTAAAATGGAGGAATTAGCATGATTTGCGGTGGACCTGCCAATGCCAACTCTGTATCAGAACTCTCTGGATGGAACTTTCAGACATGGACTGGTGCTCAGCCCCAGTCTGCACCAGTGAGAAAGAGAAGTAAGTGAGGAGAATTTTCCATACCTCTGAGCAAGAAAACAGGGTTGACAAGAAAAATGATGCAATTCCATGATACTTATGAGTAAATCCCCTTTTCGAGAGCCAGACACATTGCTCTTTTTGGACAGAAGCTCACAGTTAGAGCTGGACTGTCTGTCCTTAATTTTTAACAAAGTAACCAAAAGAACTACATCAGTGTTTTTCAAACTTTTGTATGGTGACCCCTTTCATACAGCAAACTCATAAGTGCAACCCCCCTTATAAATTAAAAACACTTTTTTTGTGTGTTTAACACTATTATAAATGCTGGAGGCAAAGCGGGGTTTGGAGGTGGAGGCTGAAAGCTTGCAACCCCCCATGTAATAACCTTGCAACCCCCCTGAGGGGTCACTACCCCCAGTTTGAGAACCCCTGAATTACACGGTGTGGGAGGTTCCTGGGCTAACAAGATCTTCTCTTGTGAAGAACTGCATTCAGATCTAGTATCAGAGGGGTAGCCGTGTTAGTCTGGATCTGTAAAAGAAGCAGAGAATCCTGTGGCACCTTATAGACTAACAGACGTTTTGGAGTGTGAGCTTTTCGTGGGTGAATACCCACTTCGTCAGACGCAGGATTCAGATCTAACTAACTTTAATAGTGAAATGGAAGTCCCCAGTGGACATTTGTCTACAAAACCAAGATGTGGTTTAGGGCAGCTTACATTTTCTGCCCATGAGAAGCCCAGGAATTATCAGAGAGTGCTGCATGCCCTACCTGAGATGGATTGTCTGAGGCAGATTGTCAAAGCTGTCTATAGTAGCCAGGACCAGGAAAGATGCAACTAAAGACTGAAGTGAATTGGCAGAGGTGGGTGAGCCCATGATAGAAACTGAAGAAAGTAAAGAGTTAAGGGGAAACACACAAAGTTTTAGCTATCAATATTAAATAGGAAACGCATCTGCAGCTACCCTAGCTAGGATATAGTTACAAAGATCACCAATTTTTCTGCTGGGATCAGGAAGAAATCCCTCCTCCCTCTCCCTGTATAACACTATATGGTGCATTAAGGAAGTTTTACACTTTCCTCTAAAGCATCTGCCCATTGCCAAAAAAAAGGATATTACACTACTCTAGATAAATGGACTGCCGGGTTTCTGATCTAGCTGCACTTCCTGTTCTTCATGTCATGGAAAAAGAAACCATACTTAGCACCGGTCTCTTTGTTTCCACCTACCTGGATGTGTGGGTCTTCCTTAATTCCTTAACTGGCCAGATCCTCAGCTGGTGTAACTAGCATAGCTCTGTGCTGACCCAGCACATTCAAGACAAGCATTTTAGCCTGCGCTTTGAACTGCCTTTCACTCCCAGCAATGCTGCTTCATTTTAAATCTGCTGGCAATTTACATTCTGGAAGGAGGTTCCATGAATCATTCCCTAAAACTTCCATCTGAACAGGCCGCGTTGCACAGCACACACACAAGTTTTCCCGAATTGTATCCCAAAGTTGGAAGGACAATTAATGCAATGACTCTTGCCCGGCGAGGGTTGCAACCACTGCTCCTGGCTTTGCCGGAGAGCCTGACCCTCCAAATCGCAGCCTGGCTTTGGGGTGAACGGATGTTTATCTTCTCCTCTTTCTGTTTCATGCAGCTTAATCCTTTTTGCAGCGTGGCCTTTGCAAAGCCAAAATCCGGCTAGCTGCTCCCCGGACTCACCGTGTCTAGCTTGCTCTTGAGCTCTGTCCTCTCTCTTCCTTCTGGCCGTCTGCTCCGTCCCTAGGGGGACGCTAGAGCACGCGGAGTGCCGCGGGACTTACACACAGAGCAGGGGCCGCGCGCCCCCCGGATTGCCCCCAGCGGCACAGCCCGGCTCTCCCTGGCGCACCGCGCCCGGCCTGTGCTAGCTCTTCTCACGACCCTTGGGCGTGTCTGGAGGGGGGGGGGGCACGGGGCCCAGCCGCGCTCCTCGGGGCACGTTTCCTGCCCTCCTCAGGGCGCAGTGTACCGGCCGGGGCTGAGCGCGCCGCGGGCATCAGCGCACGAAGGGTCCCCCCGCCCCGCCAAGGAACAAAAGCGGCGGCGGCGGCGAGGCGCCTGGACCGTGCACGCGACCGGTTGCCTTACCCGGCTCCCTCCTCCGGGGACGGCCGCGGGGAGCTCTGCCCGGCGGGACGGGCTGCGGCCAGGGCACCATCCGCGCTCGCTCCTCCAGCGGCGCAGCGCCTGCTCCGGGGAAAGCGCCGCCGCTTCCCAGCGCCAGGCTGGGGCTCGCTGCCCCCCACCCCCCAGCCGGCGGCCGGGCTCTCGCCCCTGGCAGGCACAGGGCTGGGGGCCGGGAGGCTGCAATGGACGAGGGGGTCGGGTCGGATTCAGAGCAGCCCCCGGGGGCGGAGGAGTGAGCTGGCCTCCCCCCGGCACTGGCACACGCGCCTCACGCCGCCGCCTGGACCCCGGCCCCTCGGAAAGTCGCTGCTGGGCCGGAGGTAGCGGGCGAGCCCGCGACGGGCGGCGCAGGAGAGTTTTCAAGTGAGCCAAAGTCACCAGCGGGTCCCCCTGCGGCGGGCTAGAGGAGGAGACGGGGGAAGGGAGCGCCGCCTGCCCCGCCCCCTCGCCTCGCCGCTCCGCTCGCCCCCTCCTGGGAGCAGCCCGCTAACAAGGACCCTTCTGTTGGCTTTGTTCGAGACACTCCGCGCAACGCCGCCCTTCGCGTCTCTGCCGCTTGCCGGCTCCCGGGGAAGTCGTGCGCTTGGAGCTTGCCAGGCGGAAAGCTGCGCTCCGCGCTGGCGGAGGTGGCCGAGTGCGCGTCTGGCCAGACAGACAGAGGGGTGCAGTGGGCTGCAGGAAAGGAAACTTGGGTGGAGGGGGGGAGGATGGAGCGAAAGGACAGGACAGACTTCATCTGTGTTATCTCCGCACTTCTGATTTCATTATCCATCCCCTCTGCAAGCGAGGAAATAATTTAGGAGGAAATCGCACGTCGATGAGAGCCAAATCTCTGAAGTCACTCGGATCGTGACTTCCCACTGTAGCGGAAGGGATTTCAAGCTCCTTTTCAATCTGAATATTCCAAGGCCGTGGTCTACCCCATTTGTTGCAATTGTATCAATGGTAATTTTGCGCACGGATCATGGGTGGGATTTGACTCCCTTCTCGCTGTAGCATGCACAAAGGGAAAGAGATTACGTAGAAGTAAAAGGGGGAAATTGTCGTCTCTCTTTTTTTAAGGAAAGTGCATTTGTGACTAAACAGTTTCCATATTAGTGTGGCTGGGTTTTATTTCGTATTTTCATGATTGTGTATTTTCTATTGCTCCAGGGCTCTTTTGATTATAGATGATGGACTGAATTTGTAGCCCTTCTTGCTCAACTTTTGGCAATTCATGGCAATAATGCTTCCACTGTTTCCATTCCAGAGCAAGGGGATCAGATACAGTACTGTGAAAGTTCTTTTTTTCCAGTGGAGTGCAGGGTGTTAGATCAGCAACTGCTCTTGGAAGAGGACACTTCCTTGCACTCAGGTGTGATTTTAGTCTAATAATACCTGGATGGAGCAGATGCAGGATGCAGATCTGAATTTCAAACATCCCAGAGTTTATGGACATTTAGAGACAGAGTTTAGATTCAGGGCCATTTTTAGTTGTTACTGATGTGGTGACCCAAATCCTATAGTTATTAAAAATATCTTGCATTTTTACATTATATTCCTAGCACTATAAGGTGTATATTCACCCCATTTATTGAAAGACTTCAGAGGATAACACTAATAGTTATATAACTATGTATACACAACTTTAATTCCACTTGAGCATTCAGATTACATTATAAACCACAAAGCAGCATTCAGATCACCAGTACCTGTGTGAGAGGGAATTTATTTGTGTGACGCTGCAGCAAGTCAGTTATTCTGGAACAGCTGGGTGTACACCAAAGAGTCAGCAAACACATGAGCCTCAGATCCTTGTATTTTTTTGTAAAAACCCTCCAGAGATTGTAAACTCGCTGCCACTCTCCCCTCCTTTCACTGTAAACTCAGTCTGCAAGCCTACAATGAGGTGAAATCCTCACATAAATAAATAAATAAACCACATGGAAAACTGCTCCACCAAGAGGTCAGGAAATTCAATTTATCTCCCTAGCTCCTATTTAAATTGGCTTCTGGCTCCAAACGCAGAAGCTAAGCAAGCTGCTGAAACATATTGTAACGGTAATGTTTTTTCTGAAATTGCTGCATCAGTTTCTCACTGTAAATGAGATTGTGTGAGACTTTATGGCTGATCTTGAACAATGCTTCCTCAGCTCTCGTCCACTCACGCCCCTTCTCTACCTACGCTACATTGATGACATCTTCATCATCTGGACCCATGGGAAGGAGACTCTAGAAAAATTCCACCACATTTCACAACTTCCACCCCAACCATCAACCTCCTGGGACCAATTTCTTACACAGGAGGTCCACTTTCTAGACCCACGGTGCAAATAAGTGATGTACATTAACACCACCCTATATCGAAAACCTGCGACCGCTATGCTACCTTTCATGCTTCCAGCTTCCATCCCGGAGCAATCACAACATCTCATTGCTACAGCCAAGCACTGAGACACCCCATCTGCTCTAACCCTCAGCAGGACAACACCTTACAAATCTCCACCAGCATTCTCAAAACTACATACCGCACCAGGAAATAAGGAAACAGATCAACAGGCCAGACATGTACCAGAAGCCTCCGTTATTGCAAGGACAAACCCAAGAAAGAAACACAGGACTCCATGGCCATCACATACGGCCCCCAGCTTAAAACCCCTCAACTCATCACAGGATCTACAACCATTCCTGGAACAATGATCCCACACTATTCACAGGCTTGGTGGGCAGGCCAGTCCTTGCCCACAGACACCTGAACAACCTATACATATTCTCACCAGCAAACTGTCACACCATACCATAGTAACTCTCCTCAGGAACCAATCCATGTAACAAACCTCGTGCCACTCTGCCACATTCTACACCAGCGACACCATCACACAGGGCTACCAGATCAGCCATACATCACTGGTTCATTACCTGCACGTCCACAAATGTAATATACACACATATATCCAGCAATGCCCTCTGTTTTCTATGTACACGCCAAACTTGACAGTACTACGGAAAAGCAAATGCACAAATCGATATCAGGGAATGGCAATATAAAAAACTATGTAGGAGAGCACTTTCAACCTCCCTGCCATCACTATTTAGAGACTTAGGTGGCCATCCTGCAGCCAAAAAAACTTCAGACCAGACTTCAAAGAGAAACTGCTGAGCTTCAGTTCAGCCTGCAAATTTGACACCATCAACTCTGGCTAAACAAAGACTGTGAATGGCTTGCCAGTATTACAGACCAGTTTTTCCTCCCTTGGTTTTCACACCTCTACTGCTAAACAGGGCTTCATCCTCCTGATGTGGAACTACCTGTTATCTCTAGCGTTGCTTGCTTGCATATTATACCTGCCCCTGGAATTTCCACTACCTGCGTCTGACGAAGTGGGTATTCACCCACGAAAGCTCACGCTCCAAAACGTCTGTTAGTCTATAAGGTGCCACAGGATTCTCTGCTGCTTTTACAGATCCAGACTAACACGGCTACCCCTCTAATATGTGGGTATTAATTCATATGCAGCTCTATATGCGTACACTGCTTTGTATATGTTCACAGTTATGCACATGGAATGTGTGTGAATGTATGTGTGAGTATATCTTTGTGGTGTGTGTGTGTGTATATATAAACGAGTTTGTAACTGCTTATGTATTGTGCGTGAGTAGTATGCAAGTGTGTGTATTTGTGCAAGTGTGTATATGTGTGTTTGTGAATGTGTGGTTTTGGTTTTGGTATATATATATGTGTGATAAATAGCACAGACATGATACATTTAGTTATCATTCACTTAGGGCTGTATTACCTGCCGTCTGCCCACTAATCTATCTTCCCCAGGATTTATTCTGACATCCAACCCCTTGAACAGTTGCCAACAACTTCTATTTTTAAAAAATCCATGTGCCACAAGAATGTTCTCTGCTTCCTCCACGCAAAGTACTCCAGCCTGAGGCCTAGGACAAGCTAGATTAAGTCCTGAGCCAGTGACAGCTTTTCTGTACATAAAAATGTTGCAGCCCCACAGGGAGAAAGAGAGATTCCCAGCTTACTAATGAGGGGCACAGCACTCATTTCTAGCCTTGCAGAGCCACAAAGTATCAGACGTTAAAGCTGCAATGTTTCTCTGTATAAAAAAGGCATTTTAGATCTTGTTTAACGAGCTCCCTCTGAGCCCTATGTGATTGGACTCATGGTAGGTAAGGCATCTGGCTTTATAGAGAGGGGGATACAACATATTGTCCCAGTAAAAAATGTTAGCACTCTTTAACATTCCTAAAATATTTTTTCTGTAACACACATGGCATATGCAGAATGCATGTGCCTAATAGCGTGGTGCGGAATGAAGGTTTTACTGGCATTCATTTGGGATGAACGGCATAATTTACTAGTGGCTTTGCTACTTCTGGGTACGGCACCCATCCCAAACTCAGGCTGATAAAATCTATGTTTGTGTGTATGTGTGTTTAATGTAAGAATGTGTGCCTTTAGGAACAGTGTGCACTATGAAGGTGTCTTTAGGTATGTGTTTAGGTTTGTCTGTTTGTACATGGAGGTGTACACATGTGTCTGTATAGAGGGTTGGTGAGTGCATACATATGAATGTGAGAGTGTGTATATGACAGCCTCAGCATACTGCGTGTCAGGTTACAGTCTCCACCTATCAGTGCTGGTTGGTTATTAGCAGCTCACTAGCCTTGTCTTCCACAAAGAAGGCTGTTTAATAGATTCAGGTAATGGGGAGCATGTTAGGGAAGGGGTTTGTTGTATTAGATGGAAAGCATCAAGATATTTCCACATCCTCAAACAACCACCTGCTCTTTAGCTTGGCTTCTTTACCCTTCCTGTCTACATTACAGCCAGTGCTGTTTTCTTAGACCCTGCCTCTTCATTCATGTCACACCCACCTTGTTGGACCAGTGAACCTACTACTGGTTGTATTATTTTGCTTTCTTCATCTTCAGTTCAAACCAAGGAGCTAAAATGTTCGTATTGACTGACATTGCAGTTAGATATGGTGGCACAAATAAAATTCTGGTACTGTAATGGTGTGGTTGGACACTATGCAGTCATCAGAGTCTTGTACAGAATGCTGGTGGGGAGGGTGAGAGAGACGGACTATATCTTTATGGGTTTAGATTTAAAGAATGAAAGACATACGTGGCCTGATCCTGTAAGCCTTTTATGTATAGTGTTCCCATTGAAGCAAGTGGAAATTGTACAAAAGGCTTGCAGGATTGGGTCTACATAAATAATGAAATTAGATATATGTTAAAAATGATGGTTATCTGGATTGACTGCACACCATTGGGATTTATATGTGATTTCTAGACATAGTTTAACTTGCAGGATTTTTGAACTTCTCTCTTATTGTTTCCATTGTAACATGGGGGTATGTCGTACATGTTGTGGTTAAAGATTCTAATCAAAATATATATTCTAAAATTATTATAATTTTTAAATGAATGCAGAAGGGAAAGGGTCTGTAATTGGCCACGCATGTTATCTGAGAGTGATGGCCTGTGTAGGCTTTTAGTACACTATCAACAGTAGTAGCAGTATACGTGGGAAGTTGAAGGAGAGCCAAAATCTTTTGGAGCTCAGGTTCTGTAAGGTCAGAATGCGTGCCTTTGCTTTATTTCACTCTTAAATCTGCATGATTCTTGCCAGATTTCAACTCACTTAATATGGAAATAGTGAGAGCAAGCCTCTTCTCAATCTATTTTCAGTCACAAAAATAACAATTCTCTTCCCATTTATAGAACCCTCCTTCTGAGGATCTTATAGTACTTTGCAAACATGTATTAAGTCTAACAATCCCCCCTGTAACATAAGCCTCCTGGGCTTCAGTTTACTCATCAGTAAAATGGGGGAAGTTAAGTGATTTTTTTTCCAAAAAGTAGATTAGGGCTAGCACTGGGAAAAGAGCACAGGAGTTTGGATTTCTACTGTCCTATTCTAGCCACTACATCATACTTCTTTCCTAAACTACTCAGCCTTCAAATGAGAACAACAGCTCTTCACTCTGCTGGACAAGCCTTCCGTGTCCCTGACAAAGTGATCGTCTTTCAGTTCCTGCAGGAACTGCGTTCTTGGAGTCTGGATTCAAACATAAAATCTCCCCAAAGCCCAGAAAGCAGGTTTACGGTCTTTATTTCCAGGCATCACACCGCCTTATCCCAGCTACGGTCCCTACTACATTCCAAAGCAATGCCCTCCAAGAATGACCTCAGAAGTGAGGCATGGGGAACAAGTTGTTAGAGAAACCAGAATGCTTGGGTCTTGTGTGGGGAGGGACCTCATCTGATTCCAATTATCTAGCTGGAGCTCTGGATACCTGCACTTGGTCCAAGCTGATGATGTGTCTGCAACATCACTCAGTTTTGTTTTTAAAAGTGCTGGCTGTTTTAAAATTAACCCTTACCCAACTGGTATTTAATCCTATGCAAGCTACTGCACGAATTTATCCAGATACAGGAACCTGTATTTCATACCGACTGCATAGGATAGCACAACAGTTTATATACATCCAAATAGTCTTCACTCTGTACTTTCCTTAAAAGGCTTTTTGATGTTACTTGATCGTACAGGGTTAATATATTGCATTTATAAATAAGGTATACATAAAAGTGCAGTATAGATTAAATTCAGTTCTTTCCTACTTTTCCATTCACTTTAAAGTCATAAGAACATAAGAATGGCCACACTGGGTCAGACCAATGGTCCATGTAGCCCAGTATCCTGTCTCCGACAGTGGTGAATGCCAGAACTTCAGGGTAGTGTACAGAACAGGGCAGTTGGAGTAATCCCCCCAGCTTCCCTCCTGGCTTCTGTCACTGAAGTTTATGGTTGTCCTGAGCATGTGGTCACTTCTGGCTTTTATTTTTATGGTGGATGGTAGGCTGGCTGTGGAGATAGTCACTTGGAAAAAGTCAGGCCAGATAGCTGGGATTTGGTAATGAGCTATAGGACCTGTCACTAGTCCAAACTCAGCCCAAATCAATAGTGACAGCAAATCATTTAGCATTTCATGCTGCTCAGTGGCTTGTTTAAAATTAGTTGGTGGTCTCCGTTCTTCTGCTAGTGGAGAGCTGTCCACATCACAGCTGGCTGCCTTATTGGCAGTTTCATCAAAGAGCTCAAAAAGTGAATGAAAACAGGAGGGAACTATTTTCTTGTCCTTAGGGGAGTTCTGTCCAGATCAGGAGCGAAGCAGGTTTGAAAACTTGAAGTGTAGGGTCATGCTCTGTGGTTTCTCCCTGTAATATACATTTTGGTGGGTAAATAGAGGATTTCAGAGCTGCCAGTTGAGTACTTTATGTTTTCAAGATATTCACTGCAAATTCATTGAATTTTTTTACTCCGTATCCGCTCCCCTAGTTTGCATCAGTGGTTGACAGTTTAACAGCTCATCAGGAACACTGAAAAGCCATGTGACACAGAAGGAAACCCACCATGGCTGTGAGTCAGTCCGTGGGGAAAAACTTAGCTAGGCTCAAAATTATGTGGTTGAAAACAACCTGATGATTTAGGTGAGTAAAAATAACACTAACCCTGTGTTTCTTGAAACTTAATTTTGTAAGCAAGGTTTGCTTGTGTTTTCCATACACAACAGAATTTTTGGCATTCACACAGAAGGAAGTATAAGACTTATACATCATAGGCTCACAGCAGTTCAGAAGGATGGCTACCACACCAACCAAACATAGACGCATACAAAGTTGAGATGAAACAGTTCAGTGTTCCTCACAATGAACAAAGGTGTCTGCAGCAAACATTTCAGAGTGGTGTGTCAGAGTTTAGGACATGTTGGTGATGGAAAAAATAACCGGGACTAAACGGTACAAATATGTCAATTTTCTTCTGAATTATAGCCTTTCATAGTATGCACTGAAAATTTAAATTCATTAGTGGCTTAACCAAGACATATCAGCTATACTGGATTTTCACAAGTTCAGCAGCAAAGAGCTGCTTACCACAAATCCATGGCAAATGACCAATTAGACACCTAACTCACCATTTGTGTGCATAACTGTGATAGTGGCAGGAACAAACTAGACAAGCATATTTTTGTGCACAGCCCATGATAACTATCTTTTGCATGCTGATCGGTTCTCAGTAATATGTTGAAGACTTGTCTTTCTGTGTATGGTGTAGAAGCTTATGGATATAGAAATGATAGACATCCAATTTCAGTTCTGGTCAGAATGAAGGAAAAGAAGAACTTAACATGTTTAAGTTTAAAGTGCAGTTCTGCTCTGAAGAGCGACTCATTGAAAGTACCATCATGGGTTCCAGGTTTACTGTCTCTCAATAATTTCCATATCAAATGTTCTCAGTTTGCAATAAAATACATTTCCTTATCTAATTGCCAACCCTACAAACTCACCCTGGGATCTGAGAACCAAACAGTTCTTTTCTTCTTATATATCATCACCAGTAATAAAGATTTTGGAGGCCAAATGATATCTATGTAACCCCATTATCTTTAGATTATACCTTCACAGACAACTGTGCAATCTCTGTTTGCCTTCTTTGGGGCTGTACCGGGGTAACTGTTTATATCTATCACTGGAATTTAGGAGCCAGTTTTGTTGATGATGCAGAAGATGGAACAGAATTCAGCTCACTACTCCTTAGCTTTGTTTGCTCTGCAGGGCTAGCTAAAGGTACTAAAAATGTACGTTTGACACTAGAATCAGCAGATGTGACTCTAAATTGACACACAAAGAGCAGATCCAGTGAGTAAAGAGATACCATTTTCATTCAGATGTTTTTCAGAGTAAAGTGTATAATTTGAGGATTCTTCACATGCCACAGGATGGGTAGTGTATCAATTGTTGGGGCACCCAGGACTGTGATTCACCTTGTTACCTCTCTATCTCCAATGAGAGTGAGTCTTTCTTGTGGTATCTGGGTGTCAACTGCCTCACGCTGCCAGTGCTTTGGCCAGTCAAGCACCCTTCTCTGGGCTTATGCCAGCCTTTCTTTGCCAGAGAGGTTAACACTAGGTGCATGCCAATCCTTGAGTCCCGTTGAATAGTTCCCCTGTGATATGCAGCCCCTGACATTGGCTTCTCAGAACCTCTATACCTAAACATGCAGCATACCCCAGTTCACCAGTTTTACCTTAAATCCCCACTCCTGTAAACCACACAGCACTTGTGAGCACTTAAAATTAAACAAAAGAAGGTTTATTTAAGAAAGAATAAAAATTAACGAGAGAGCGGTGGAAACAAGTGGTTACAATACAAACCAAAAACCTAAAACATGAACCTGGGTCTACAGTTATCAATAGTTATCTTTCCTGCCTATAAAGTAGATTTTCCCCTCAAAGTTCAATCTGTTGCAGAGCTGGCTGGTTTCTCGAGAACAAGCAGCCAAATATTCAGGAAAGCACCTGTTCAGCTGGGGGTTTCCTCAGTGAATGCATCCAGAATGCCTTTCCCTATGCTCTGTTATACTGAAAACAGTTTTTTGTGTCTATTCACAGACAGGGAGAACCCCTGCCTTGTAGAGTTTCTTTCCTACCTTTAAGTGGTTGGGATTGTTTCACATTTTCTCTGATGGTTTTCCCTTAGCTGTGGCAAGAATAGACAATAGAATCTTGCATTACCTCTCCAGCTGATTTGGGAGGGGTGACAACGGACTTTTGCTTGAATCGGTCATCACAGAGGCATATCACCTACTAGTGCAGGGGTGGGCAAACTTTTTGGCCCAAGGGCCACATCAGGGTTCTGAAATGGTATAGAGGGCCAGGTAGGGAAGGCTGTGCTCCCCTCCAAACAGCCTGCCTCCAGCCCCCTATCTGCCCCCTCCCACTTCCTGCCCCCTGGTTGTCCCCCTCAGAACCCCCAACCCATCCAACCCCCCCGCTCCTTGTCTCCTGATTGCCCCTCCTAGGATCCCTGCCCCTAACCGCCCCCTGGGACTCCACCCCCTATCCAACCCCCACTGTCCTCTGACTGCCCATTCTGGGACCCCCATCCCTAACTGCCCCCTTGGGACCTCACCAGCTATTCACCCCCCCATCCCCTTTCAGAATGTGGCCCTGCGAACATGGGCAGAGGACTCAGGAGGAGCAAGGGTGGCCACGCAGCTGGAGAGAAGCAGTGGGTTCCCTTCAAAGCACTGTTTCTCTCCTGCTGGCTGCACGGCTGCCTGGTGCTCCTCCTGAGTCCTCCGCCCACGTTCCCCGTGCTCCCACCACTTGCACTGCCCGCCTGCTCCCCTCCCTGTGCAGTGCAGCCCCTCCCACCGCAGGGGGTTCATTAGTGCTGAGCTGCCTGAGTGCCCAGCCCAGGGTCCCCCTGTTGTTGGGGGGCCCGTGTCAGGGCACCCTGTTTTCACTTGTAAATCTGACCCTGAACCACGCCACTCAGCTGGAGCCAGCCTCGCCATCGTGCTGCTAGCATGGCGAGCTGAGGCTGTGGGGGAGGGGGGACAGCAGGGGAGGGGCCGGGGCCAGCCGGGAGCTCAGGGGCCAGGCAGGGTGGCCTCGTGGGCCGCAGTTTGCCCACCTCTGTACTACTGTCTAATTTCTACTCCAAGTCCATAAAGCATGCTTTTAATATAAATACATTATTCCTTAAATATTATCGATCCATACATCTTGCAATGATTATGAGTCTTGAAAAGTTCTGAGCTTTCTATAGATACCTTATGTGTTACTCTTTATGGATAAGTATCTTGTAAGACATGTGTTTGGTATAGTGAGTATGCCAGGTCTGAGATGAGAGCTGTGTGCAAGGAACAGGGAACCCTTTGCCAAGGGGTCTCTGTTTCACAAATAGTCTTGCAGGGTGAGCTTTCTGGAAACTATCCTTTCAGTGTAGACAAACTGAGTGCCACTCACTTTACTGTGAGAGGTTCTTCGGGATGAGACTCTTTAAGACTCAGGTCCTGTCTGCTATGTGTGGATATTAAAGATCCCACATCTCTTTTTATGAGAGTAGAAGTTTGTCCAGGTGTTTTTGCCTAAATTGTCTTCTTTCTTTGCTGTTGTGCATTATACTATTGTCTAACACCTTCCACCCCAGAGATAGCTGCATTTCAGTGGTACTGGATGTTCACAGTCTAATATTTCAGACCTGAGTTCCTAAACTTAGGTTTCAGTTGGATCTGTGACTGCTCAAGCCCTGAAAATCAGACCTGTCACTTAAGTACTTCCCTGTGAATTTAGGTGCCAAACCTTAGGCCTCGACCTCTGAAAATGTTTGCCATAGTTTGTAAAGCACTTTGGAAATCTTTAAGATGAAATGCATTATAGACAAGAAAGTATTGTTATTAGATTCAGTTTCTTTGCTTTTTTTCTAAAGTTAGTATCATCCATTTAGTTCTTACGTGTACACAGCTTCCATTGAAGTCACAGCACTTTTGCATTTAAAAAGTCTAACAGATCAGTTGTTATTTTTACTTAGTTTAATATATACTAGTATATTAGAAGGCCTGCCTCATGTATGTATGGCTAAAGTATATATTTTCAAGTTAAATTAAGACGAACAATAGTCATATAGTTAAGGCCCTGGACTGGAGACTTGAGAAATCTGGATTTTGGTTCCTAACTATGCCAAAATTTCTGTATGACTTTAGGCAAGTCACTTAATCTTGCTCAATTTTACATTGGCAAAATGGTGTTAATCCTCCTTTCTCCTGCGCTTTGTCTGTCTTGTCCATTTAGTTTTGAAAACTGTTGAGGCAGAGCTGTCTCTTGCAGTTTGTCTGTACTGTGCCTAGCACAATGGGGCTTTGATCTCAGCTGGGGCTCTAGCTGCTGTTATACTACTAATAATATACATTTATTTTTAAATTGCTACTAAATCCTAATACTTGCTGTGGAAGTATATTTTTACTTCAAGGTCCCAGAGACACAGACAAGGTTTTCATCTTGAGGCCAAAAGACCAAAAACATCAAGACACTTGATCACAGCCTTGGATAGGCCAAGAGACTACTTACACTTGATCTTAGTTCACAGATCTTACACTTGATCTTACGCTTTGCCCAGACATTTATATTCAGCATATGAAAATACACTTTTCATACATATTCTTAAATACACACTTTAAATGTATGTATTTTCAAATATTTAATGTGTGTGTATATATATAGTCATAAGTATAGCTCTGTATATAAGTGTTGGAGTATGTAAGGGTTAAGTAAAAACCTGGCTAACCCCCATAAGGAGGAAGGCACAGTCAGGCACTATCTCTTCACTTGATAGATAAAGTTGCCACCCTTTTGCCTCCCCTCCTGCTTGTTAAGGATAGATAAGTGTTGCAGTTGCATAAGGAATGTGGTTGTCTGAGGGATACCCTTTAAGAGAAGAAATGTTCTCCCCACTCCCTTCCTTTCCCAGCTACATAAATGAGCTCAGGGTCATGGCCCTCCCTCCCCTGTGAACTGCTGATTAAGGAAGAGGGGAAAGTAAGCCGGTATGGTCCGGTATGGCGTACTGGCAAGAGCCAGTATGCCGTGCTGGACCGCATCGACTTCCACGGTGGGGATTGACAGGGCTCTGAGAGGCCCACAGCCGCGGGGAACTCTGAGCCCTTTAAATCCCAGCCGCAGCCAGGATTTAAAGGGCTCTGGGCTGCCCGCAGTGGCCAGGAGCTCTGAGCCCTTTCAGTCCCGGCTGCGGCTGGGATTGAAAGGGCTCTGAGCTGCCCACAGTGGCGGGGAGCACTGAGCTCTTTGAATCCCTGCCGTGGCTCCTGCAGCCGGGCGGGGCTGGGATTTAAAGGGCTCAAAGCTCCCGCTGCTGCGGGCAGCCCAGAGCTCTTTGACTCACAGCCACAGCTCTGGTGGCTGGGCTGGGGCCAGGACTTAAAGGGCTCCAGGCTTCCCTTATGGGCAGGAGCTCTGGGCCCTTTAAATCCCTGCCCCAGCCCCACAATGCTTGGGGTTCCCCCTGGTGGCCAGAGCCCTGGGCTCTTTAATTTGCCCATGAGCCCCAGAGGGCACCCAGCCACCTCTGCAGCTGGGAGCCCCTGCTTGATTTAAAGGCTCTGGGTCTCCCAGCCACAGCTGGTTACTCAGGGCCTTTAAATCTTGAGAGGCCACACCTCTTCCAAATGAGGCCATGCCTCTTCCGGATGATGCCATGCCCCCTCAGGACTCCAGCAGTACCGGTAAGTCCTATAAATTACTTTCACCCCTGGATTAAGGGAACCTGTGGCTACAATTACTGCAAAGAAATGTATCTTCAAGTTAAACATGTCTGTATAATATGCTTAATGCAATAAACAGGGGCGGGTATAATTATATTCAGTATATAGTTATTAATATTCATTATATGGGCATTTATATTACTAAATAAGGATTTTGGAGGTGTTGTTGTAAATGTGGGTATTTACATATTAACTTAGATAAAAGAGTGTGATGTGATTAACTCAGTGCTTACTCAACAATTGGGTCGAGGGAAACAAGTACCGTAACTAAGAAGCCCGTTTACTCAATCCTTGTCTAGGTCCCCCTGCTCATTCTTCTCATCTCTAACAATAAGATGCCAACAGTGTGGCAAAATTAGAACCAATTTTGAAGCTGCTATGAGATGGTCAATAACACCTATGCCATCCTTGATCTTTTCTGTCTCTAAGAGCATCAAGAATTCTCCATGAATAGCAAATATTTAAGAACATCAGAAGCATATAAATGCTATAAAAGGCCATATATTTGTCCAGAATATCTCAGTAGAATTTTTCCAATCTCATCACCTCCACCATCACTAACCATACCTTCCATTACCAGACTTTCTCTGTAGTGGAAGAGTTGTTTTCATATTGTGATTGATAGCATACTGACTCTAACTACCAGGAGGAAGTCATTAATACAATGATCCAGAAAAGTTGGTTTGGATTATCTCACCAGAGACTAATGGAGAAACCTCTGATTGAAAAGATACTTTTCCAGCTAGTCCAGTCTTCTTCACCTGTCCATTGTCTATACTTAACATTCCAGAAGAAGGCAATTGTGGACGTTTATGTAAGACAGTCGATGTGACTGACTCTGTCTGGGACATCGTACAGCTGAGATAAAATCTGAAAATATCATTTTGTTAGGTTGCAGGCCACAATGCTATATTTCATACTTTATTCAAAACATGAGCTCAGTTGTTCTTTCCCACATCACATGGTTGTTTTGCCTCATTGGTCAGTGGTACTCTACTTCAGGTCCGGCTTTAGGAAGTGCGGTGCCCAATTCGAACAGTTTCGACGGGGCCCTGGCAGGGATGACTAAAAAAAAAACCAAACCAAACCAACAACAAAAAACATCTGTAGAAAAACACATGGGGCCTGTGTTCACTGGGCGGTGCTCTGAGTCTTTGGCGGCACTTCGGCGGTGGGTCCTTCACTCGCTCCAGGTCTTTGGCAGCACCGAAGGACCCACCACCGAAGTGCCACCGAAGACCCACAGCAAGTGAAGGACCTGCCACCGAAGTGCCGCTGTAGACCCGAAGCGCTGCCAGGTGAGTAAAAATTAAAAAGGTGCCTCTAGCTAGGGAAGGGATTCTCACTGGGTGCAGGGCCCTCTTAGGCGCGGGGCCCAATTCGGGGGAATTGGTGGAATTGGCCTAAAGCCGTCCCTGTACTTGCCAGTCTAGTATAAAAATGTAAACTTAAACTTTCACAACAACTCATCAGGACCCTAAAATAGGTCCATTATGTCACCACTTTAAAAATGCAAATCTCATGCATGGGCCTAGTCCTGGGGTCCAGCAGAGTTATGCTTGGCATAACTGGTGGCAATGATGGTGGGGAACCGGACAGAGATGGCTGGATGTCACCTCTGTGCTCACTTGATCCCTGGAGTTTCTGGGGACCAATTTTTCATGCCTCGCCCCAGGCAATTTAAAACAGCCTCAGGGTTGCTCTAAATTCTGCCAGCTGATAATGTGCCTCAAGGGATTATTACACCAGTGGGAAAATGCCAGAGCACAGCAGCACTCCAGCCACCCCTTGCTCCTGGTTGTGTCCCTTCCACAGGGATGTGGCTAGAAGTGGGTGTATAATAGGATGGCATGGCCAATGAGCTGGAGACCCTGGGGCTAAGCAATTCCTGATTACAGGACAACCCACACCTGGGTTGTATCAGGTGCTCCCTGGGTAAAAGGCAGCAGTAAGGTGCAGAGGAGGGCTGGGTGAGAGAAGCTCAGGAGATACTAAAGGAGAAGGAAGTAAGGCCAGAGGGCTGAACTCTCTAGCTAGAAAGGGTTGGTGGTTTCAGGTGGAGCAGACTGACAGAGAAGAGCTCTGGATGTGGCTGAAGAACTGGAGCTAGGTATGAACTGATGAACTATGATTTTGAACTTTATGTTGAGGACTGTTTGGATTATTTTGTGATTTAAGGACTCTGAGGACTGTGTGAACTTTACTTGATATTAAACCAGCCCCCAAAAGAGGTGCTATGAGCCACAACAGGGACTGTCTGGAGTGCTCAAGGGGCTGGCAAGAGAGGGCTAATAGGAGTAGGGTGCCTGTAAAATGAGTTCAGTCTCTGTGGCCGGTTAGTCCATAGCCTCTCTGCAGAGCAGCAGTTATTGCCAGTTCAATTAAGTTTCTAAATCAACTCACTCTCATGCGGAGACTAAGCATGGAAAACATCCGCTCCAAAGGGGAAACATTTCAGACATTAGGACATTAAGACCTACTGGAATATGGGATAAAAATGGAAATAGTCACAACCACTTCCCTCCACTGTAATGTTGCCAAACTGGCCACTGTCAGATTCAATGGCCAAAACTTGCTTGCCTGTATCTGTATTTGGAGGGCTGGGGGGTGGGGGGAGGAAGAGGGGAGGAGGGAAGGGGGTTTAAAATTCACTCCTGTGCTGCATAGTCCAACATAAGGTCTATGTACCACCTACATCTCACATATGATTTGAGGGACTCAAATGGTGCTTGGGCCTGGTGCTGGACTCAGCATAGGGGTGAATTTTACCTGAGGAATAATAATTGCACTTAGATCAGTGGGACCATTTGCCTGAGTACTGTGAGCAGGGGGATTTATTCCAAAAGTAAGGTGTGTAGCAAGACACTTGAAACATGTCTCTTGAAATATGTTTACCCTGTTTGATCTTATTTTGGCTTGAAATTAGCCAGCGATGTAACATTTTAAATATGAGCCACTCATATAAAATAGACAGGTCTTTATTTGCCCTGTGGGTATGTAACTGCACAAGGGTGGGGAATGATGTGAGGGTAAACGCAAGTCAGATACTCCAAGCAGAGATGGCAGTGATGAGCTTTTGCAAAACTAGAGTTTTGTGTTTGCAAAACACATAAGGGTGTCAGATACGGGTCTCATTTTACCTGGACCCCCCAAAGCTTGAGGACTGAGGCAGGTAATGATTCTTGTTGGCTTCCATCCATCCAGGTGCCTGTCACAGTATCTGAGTGCCTCCCAGAAGTTAAAAAATGATGGCAATAACATTTTGGCACACAATGGTGTTTTGATCCGTCTCTAACTCCGAGCTATGCGATTTAGTGACAAGGCAGATAATCATGTGAAAAATGGCTCATCCTTGTATGCTGATCATTGGTGACTGCTCCCCTGACTCATTACTTTGTCCTTCCACACATCAGCACTCTTATTCCTTTCTCCAGGGTTGTGACTTCACTACTGGAGACCCACTTCTTTAGGATCCATTTACTCTTTGGCTAGCCCTGCTGCTTCCAGGGCCAGGCGGTCATCAGACACCAGGGAAAGTTGTGGTGTCTTCTGCACTCTGCAAAAAGCTGCCATTTGGTGCTGAATGCAAGGAAACAATGCTTTGTGATTCTTTACAGATACGCATTGTAAGCTGCTTTCCTGGCTGGAATGGTAAAAATAAATATTGTGTCTTAGGTAAGATCTATCAGAGTACAATAGCTGAGAAGTTCCCATAGCCAGCCTGGCTAGGTGATTGTCTAGGCTGACTCCTGCTGGGACTGCTGTTGCTCCTACACCTCAGAAGACTGACTTCTGATGTGACCAGTATGGAAAGACTGGAGAGCAAGTGTTTCTTCATCATCCTCCACAGTGGCTCCTGCTGGGGTAGAATGGGCAGCAATGACCTCTGCCCTGCACCCCACCACAGTGCACAGCCCACTTCCTTCAGTGACTGCTACTGCGGAAGGCTGTGGGGGAGGCTGTTCTCTTCTTACAGGCTAAGGCCAGAGCTGGTACACCATTCTCTGGACTAGAACAACAATCTTTAATAATACCTTGCACTTACATAACTGCTTTTCCTCTAAGTCTCTCCAAGTGCTTTACAGACAATAATGAATGAAGCCTCACAACACCCCTGTGAGACAGAGAAGTTGTATTATCCCTCAGCTGAGGCTCCAAGGTGTGGTGACTTGTACTGAATTGTGAGCTTGAACTATGGTATTGACATGGCAAGCTATGCAAATGTGAAAAGACAAGGGGAATGCTCAGGTGTATATCAGAGATAGATACAATCTGCCCAGGATAGGCTTTATAGGGTGCTTGGTTGGGGACTTATCCCCTATGTCCATTTATTACTGTCATCCAGGCCTGATTTGGAGGCAGGTTCTATGTAGTGTGATGTTTTGTCACAGTCAGTTGGTAAAGCTAAAATAGCAGCAGCAGCCATGACACCCAGTGCCATGCTTTAAACACTAGACTCCTGCTTCCCAAACCTAATCAGAAATCTTTCTACTGGGGGCAGGGAGGAACTGCAGTTCCATGCTGAGCATGAAATCAGTTTTGGACCATTATCAAATAAAATTGTGCTCTGCTGCCATCTGGTGGCTGATGCAGGCACCAGGAAATGATACAATTTTTGACTTATGGTATAAATAAAGTGAGGCTGCCCACGAGGTTTCAATACCCATCTTCTGGAACTGGGGCTGCCCTTGTTTTGAACACAAGCTTCTCCATTCCTACCACTGTACATCAGTTCAGAGGCTAGCAGAAGAAATTACCCAGAGTGCTTTTGTCCATAATGGATTGGTCACCTAGACTATACTTATTGTATTTAAAAAATAATTTAAAAAATCATTCCAGTATGAATATAAAGTGCCTCTCCAGGCCTCTTGCAGTCTTTGCCAAAAGTTAACAGCATAATCAGAACAAGACTAAAGACCAGCAGCTTCCACATACCCCTCCCGGTATGCCTGGTTGGTTGGAAGAATCAGCAGATGGGTTCTTAAGCCAAGCAGAAGTTCAGTGGCTGCTCAGAATACATGCCCATGGCTGTAATAACTCCTGTCTGTGTGTTCCCAGTCCTGCTCCTGCCTTACCTCACTCCAGGTAGCCTAGCTCTGGCAGCCAGCCTCTGACTGTGGACTCCAACTCCTGGCTACTGACTTCTGTTCTGACCACTCAGAATGACTGCCCACATCCTGGTCACTGACATTATCTCTGCTCATTTATAAATGACGGTAAATGGATGCACTGTGTTCAGTCTAGCTAGGGTGGGGGCAACCTCCCACATTTCAGGTTGGATGGAAACCATATAGCCACATTACCTCCCCTCTACCCCACCATGCTTCTGAGAGTCATGCTGCACTGAATACCCTGTCAGTATCAACTGTGCCAAAACCAACTCAGTGGAACAATTCAGTCAGGTTTTATATGCGAGGTCCAGGGCCTTTTCCCTTAAATAAATCTTGGGCAACTGGAACTTTATTAACCAATGATCTTACATTTAATAGTGTGAGCCCAAAACTGGGATCTTCTCAGGTAACACCCAAACTCTTGAGTTTACTTCACAGGCCAAAACCTGTGGTTGTGAGATTATGCAGCTCAGTTCTGATGTTATCCTTATAAGAAGCACACGGGATCTTTTTTCAGGGGAAAAGACAATAAGCCACATTTATTGAAGATACAACAATTAGCATATGCATTAAATTACACCACACACATACCCACACTGTCCCCCCAGTCGATGTTATAGTTACCAGTTCAGAGTCCAGATCAATCTAGTGGCCAGCTAGGTTGATCACAGGCAGGGAGGAGCCGGGTTCCATCAGTCATGACACAATGCTCCGGGGAAGTCTTGGCAGGATGAACCCAAAGGTTCATGCCAAGGCACCCTGTTTATACAGTGATTTTCCTTCATTGGGACCAATGAGTCTTGCACCATTGTGCTGTAATTAATTGTTTGACGAGTGGTTGTTTTCTTAAATTGTCCTTCTCACCCTTTATCTTGTTCTTTTATTAAGTTCCGCAGGGAGTTATCCCGTGCTGGTTTTGATCACAGCTATTTTGTCCACACTGATAGGTACCTTTCTCATTTTTAGAGTTATCAATCTGCCCTCCTCTGACATTTCAATTGGGGAGTGTTGCAGCTTTCTGGCACCCTTGCATCTGTTTCCAGTTCTTGCCTCATACATCTGGTTCACCGGTGGCCTTCACACTTATCTCTAAACAAATACATTCCTCAGTCACACACAAAACAGAATTAATTGACACAGAACTTTTTGAACAGGAACATCAAATTGCAATGCAAACGAAAACAATCAGGGCATTCTTTTACTGATGTTAAAATGCTAAACCTCCAACAAATTGTTGACCCTCAAAGGTCTGTTACTGCTCTGAAATCAGTCAAGACACAGATTCTGGCTGATGTCTCTCTACCTATTGGCCCATTAGGCCAATCCTTTCTGTTATTCAAAAATTGTGGCTGGCAGGATATGATCAGATCATACAAAATACATTCAATACGTGCTACATTATTATTTTTTATTCTAAATTATATAAAATACAGAAAAAAAATCCTACTACACTGATTTGTGCCAAACCACTGACTTCCACCCACTTGTCTTCCGTGCCTGTTTCCAGAAGGACCAAGGAATGCAAGCGCTCACAACTCTTCCCCCACTGGGCCTCCAGATCCACCATTTTGGGATACAGTGCCCAAAGCTAGGTGCTAGCCTGAGGATCCCCAGGACAAGATGCAAAAGCCTTCCATACAAAATGCCCCACCCCTAATCAGGAAGGGGAGCAGTCCTGCTGTGTGGGGTGCAGTGGGCCATTCTTGAGCTACACCAGTATTGCGGCCCCTAGACCGGGCTGCCTTGCTGCTGCTAATAGTCTGCAATGACTGAGAACTGGGGAAACTACAGAGAGGATTCAGGCTGCAATTTTTTAATTTTTTTTTACTGTAGAAGCTGGAAAACTGTGTCAAAAATACAATCGCTTGAGGCAGCCCTTGCTTCCAAGTGAACTTCCCCTCAGCTGTGTGTGTATAGTACTTCATCCAGCCTCATGCAGTCTGGTATAGTCCCATGACCCTGATACAGCAAGATTCAATTTCCTACAGCTTGACCTAGTCTAACATAAGTTGTTACAGCCTGTATGCAATATGATATGAACTGAATCAGTATATTCAGCCCTGAGTGCTGGGAGTGAGGCTCACACCATTTCTTGTGAACGTTGCTGGTTGATATAAGGGCTGGTACTGATGGTCTCCCAAAGGATTTCTCCCTGAAGGGTGGTAGAATCTTGTTTTGACTCCTTCTCTCCTCCCGGATGCCCCACAAAATTCACATTTTTCTTGATTCTGAATGTTTCTGTGCTCTGACCCCTTCTCTCTTGATGTCACAGAGGTTCCAAGAGTGAAGTTAAAGTGCACAGAATTTGCCTCATCTTTTTTCAATCTTGCTCTTTTTATTTTTAATCCCTAAATCTGAAACCTCCTGGATTCTGGCCACTATTGTCCTTTTGACCATGTCACCACCTTCTCTCTCTTGCTTCATTTTTTCCCATGTAAAGTTCAGGAGTCCCTTCCTTATTTCCAAAACTGTTGCTAAGACTGCCCATGCCTGCACCTTACTGTGGTTGAACCCTTCTCCAGAGCTTACCTGTGATAAGTGCTGTATGAATGCTTATCGATTAATAGAACGAGGTAGGTATAATTGTGACTTCAACTCATCCTACAACACCTTTCTCTCTCTCTCTACACTCTGCCCAAGCATCTCTCCCAAGTACCTTCTTAGTTTCTTCTTTCCTCCTCCAGACCATGTGTTTCCTGTTGCGCTCCAGCTGTGACCATATAGCACTCTGCGATCTAATTTTTTAACTGCATGAATTATGTTGTGTTGCACTGTCTGTGCAGGCCTTTTATACCTAAGCCTTCTGAGAGCAAGGACATTGTCTAGCACATTTTAGCTATGGCAAAGCATTGCGCACCCTTATCTAGCACAACAAAAATACAGTAATAAAAGTGCCATCTTTGGGTACAAAGGGCTGGACAGGAACTTTCAGTCTGACAACACGTCCTTGTTTCACTTCCTACTCTTAACTGCAGCAGCGCAGCCAGAAGTTGAAGCTAGCAGAAGGATTAATCTCTAGCTGTCTGTAACTTCCTATTGCTGTGTGGTGAATGGCTGCTGTAGGGTAGCTGCTCAGAGCTGTTTCACTCATCAATCCAGCAGCACCTTCACAAGCAAAGAACATCTGACTTTTAATTTTTCCATGCAAACTCAGGTTTTTGCTACAGTGTAAGTCCAGAGGGTAGTACTGCACCTGTTGGTTTAGGACCTGATCTAAGGTCAACAGGAGTCTTTCACCATACAGTATATTTAATGGTAGACTTACCTCAGTAGGGAACAACAATATATTAAAGTTTACATTTTAAAACAACCAGAAATACAAAATGCTAAATATGTGCAAAGCAGCTGAATTAATGTGGCAGACACCTTAACTTTTGGAATGACCTCACTTTTAACTGCTTGATATTTCAACTTAATGTTGTATTAATGCTAATGTTTTGCATTTAGTTTCTTTGGTTTTTTGCTTAAAGAAACAAGTGGGAGAGTGGTAGGAAAGTCAAAATGAGTGGGTGGCCAGGGAGATACCTGGAGCTTGTAAAATTTCTAAGCTAAATAATGGGCACAGACCTAGGGTGACCAGATAGCAACTGTGAAAAAATGGGATGGGGGTGGGGGGTAATAGGTGCCTATATAAGAAAAAGTCCCCCCAAAACGGGACTATCCCTATAAAAATGGGACATCTGGTCACCCTATCCAGATCAAAGAAATTACAAGATCCTCCACATTCCACGGTGTGGCTTTTAATTCCTTGATTCTAAGCCTCTGCTAAAGGATTCACTGACTTTCCTTCTTCTGGGTTACAAAAAGCCCTTTTTAAATTGTGAATTAAGTGATTCCTGTTTGCATGCACCTATCTTTGGGGTGGAATTCAGTAGCTATTTATAATTCTGTACAGAAGTTTAAGCCAGGAGAAGGAAAACTGTGTAGATGTGGAAATGTAGAAGGTATTCAGGGAAGAATGTAATTACCCAGTTTGGTCAGGACACCTATTATGAAGGGCATTGAAGGCATTGAAGTACACCCCGCTGGCTGACACCCTGAGAGCCCAGGGCTACCAGGTCCAGGTACACGCCCTGATCGTGGGAGCCCTGGGCTCGTGGAACCCCCACAATGAGCCGGTACTGAGAGCGTGCAAAGTTGGTCGATGCTATGCCCAGCTCATGAGATAGCTCATGGTGTCCGACACCATCAGGTAGTCCAGAGACATCTACACGGAGCACATCACGGGACACCATCAATACCACATTGAGTAATCAAGACCGCCAACTAGGGAAATAACTCACTTCCTTCCCTGACGAACCAAGGAACACACTCTACTCATGTACTTATTTGTGACACTGATACTGACTTGGCGTACCCGAGCCCACTTATCCACTGACGCTTTAAAAACTCCTGCACCCCAATCTGGGTCTATGCTGATTATATGATACGTATGTATCTCACGATCCTGATAACCAATATGTGTAATCCCTCATAACTCAAGCCTGACCCCAGATGTACAGTATCTTCCCTCTTAACTTGTGTATATTTAATTTTAAACATTAACTTTAATAAAATTTTATGAATACTGTATGTTCTTCTCTTTTTGTTTGGCAGCTGTGAAGGGGTTGATTACAAAGGGGTTAATTCCAACAGGAGCACACAGCCCATATAGGAAAGCAGACAAATACCTCTGATAGCCCCCTACTTAACAATACTTAAAAGACAATGTAGAGAACAATGGCTGTGAAGTTTCTCCCCCAACCCCCAGCATTGCATAAACCAGTTTGAGAACATGTGATGTGATACAGGGAGATAAAGGAGTTTGGGAGCGGATATTAGGAGACATACTCCCTAGAGGAGACAGTCAGAGAGAGACATGGACTGTGAGCAAGCTGAATAACCCCCAAAAGGGGGCAGATCTAGATAGACCTGCCTAAGCTTTAGGTCAGACAGATGTGTTTAGACCAGGCTTGTCGATGAATCGTAGTTAACTCACACAATTAACTCAAAAAATTTAATCGTGATAAAAAATTAATTGTGATTAATTGCACTATTAAACAACAGAATGCCAATTGAAATTTAATGATCTGGAGGATGGCGTGTACTGCACCCTCAGCAAGTTTACAGATGACACTATAGCCAAAGAACTCAGGACTCCACAGTTTGTCAGACCACTCGTTTATAGCACACGCGCTCTCTAATAAACACCCAGATAATGAGCAACCAAGCAAGACACAAACTATCTATTAATACAGAAAAAGGAGAGCACTTAACAAGATAACAAAGGAAGCAGAACTGAAAGTGTAACCTGGAAGACATGCATAATCTTATTCCTTCTAACTATTACCGCCAGACTTTCGTGAAGTTTCGCCATAGCCACCCTTTATGCCTAAAGTTTTTCCTGGCACCTGTATCAACCATCTATCGCCCAAACACACACATTCTAATCCCAATTCGTATTTTACATATACATCAATCTCTTCACAATCCCTCCTTGGCAAAGCTCATGCAAAGGACCAATAATTACTCGCGTTCCACAATCAACCTCTTACCTTCTTCATCATCATTCTAACTCATCATATGCACTCCTGGTTTGAGGGCTAAGCTACTCTGTGTGGCATGTCTCACAATTTGAGATCGCAACAGGAAGATGAAACTGAAGAACATCCAAAATCCAATTAGGATTTCCAACAGGATAGTCAGGACTCCCTGAAGCAAACCTTTTCTAGCCAGAGAACGAACAGGTACGTAGCCACCTTCCTAAGAACGCGGCGCTCTGCATGGCGAGATATGCCCGATGCGTCGAAAGTGGCTACCGTGCGATCTAATTACCTCATTGGTGTGTTCCAAGAGAGCCAGATACCTCCTCCTTTGAGCTCACCAGCACTAGATGTTCGCAAAGGCTGGCTTTGGAGGCGCAGCTGTCATCCCGTTTCCTATTGGCCAGGGCCTAAACTTTCTCTAGTTTATTTGCCAATCCATTTAACCTATGCTCTGGTAACCCAGACTTGCAACGGTTATCTTCATTCCCCCAAGGTGGGAGAAAGGAACTGCCCAAAGTCTCTCCCCAGGTATCATTACGGTGTTCCCATATGTGTTAAGAAACGAGCTAAGGTCCTTCAGTGAAGGTATGGGGAAGGGAATGGGAGCCAGACAGGAACAACCAGTATTGCAGAGTGGGGCGGCAATCTAGGCTCGCAGACCTACTTTAGCAATATTAGGTCTGAGCGAGCCAACGGAGCGTGCGAAAGATGAAAGAGAAGTCACTGATGGACTCTCCCAGGAAGCGGGCCTATGTCTGGAATAATACAGAGTATATAATCAACGTAGCGACCGGAGAGACAGCCAAACGACCGAGACACAGACACCACCAGATGCATGTTAAGGCAAGGCCTTCTGGTCCGGACAACCTCAACTGAGACTGCAGCACAAGTGGTGGTATTCCACAACGGCAGCAGGCGCTAAGGCTACACTGCTTCTTCTTTGGGTCCTTGCTCTTATGTTGTCGTTGCATCTGAGCTAACCTTACGAAGCATAGATTGAGGTATGGCAATGGTTCCTCAGACGTCTTGTCTTGGAGTCAAAATTGCAACT
>NC_133783.1:23509326-23530365 GCF_003597395.2 Chelonoidis abingdonii
CTGTGAATTGGCTAGTGCGGACACAAAGAATCTGTTTTTGAGGGAGACAACTAAAGGGGACACGGAACAGGGTTTTTGTCCTTGTTTCAATGAGATGGTCTGAGGGGGCTGGTCGGATCGGTCCTTATCGGGGTTTGCGAGCACAGAAGTAAAGGCTGAGCGGCGTCTTGGTCTGGGTCGTTGGAGAAGAGGCTTTTATAAGCTCTTGTAACCGTTATCTGTTTTGAATATTTGGAGCAGGTGAGTTTTGATTCGTTCCAGCCTACGAATTTGCCTTTGCCCACCTGCATGAGACATTACCTACTCCTTGTAGCATTTCCAGTTTTACCGGCTTGGCGCCGCGTTTGTATTCCGATGGCCACTTCGGTCTTATTGTTCCCAAGAGAATTCTTACTGAGGCCAACTGGTTTTTGGCGAGTCCCCTGAGTTTAGCCTAGCATTTTCCAGAAATTTTGGAAAGTCTGATCCCTTTCTTCAGGAAGTTCCAGACCATCTAATAATAAAATGAAGCGGCGTTCAGATGGTCTTTCGTTCACCATCGCTCGGCGGACATTCAGCACCCAATCACCAGAAGTAATTCGGGTTCTCAGAGCATGCCGGGTGCACACACAAAAGGGCCCATCAGGCTACTGCCCTCAATCCGCCCCGCATTGCTGTCAACCCGGGGTTTTACCAGTGTGCGTGGGCCCTGCGCATTGTGTCGCATTCACTTTCCTTCAGACCGTGGGACAGGAATCCCTGGTCTGCCAATCCCGGACGGAAGGATAGGCACCAGAACCCTCAAACATCGTCCACAAGCGGCAGTCGACCACGAGACGGACAGTCTCAGTCCAGCCAACAGCAGATATTACCGTTGACAGATTCCTGATGTCAGATCCCCGGCTCCCTAGCAGAACAGGGTGGGAACCATAGGTTCGTGGCATTAGATTCACTGTGGATTCGTGCTTCCTTTCCATTCTCGTCTGGCATGACACTCAGGCCAAATGCCAAGAACGCGGATGCCACGGTTCTCCTACAAAACGAGTCAGGACTCAATGCGGCTCCGTGAAGCGGTTGCCATCCTTCGCGTGGCACCTCCAAATTGTTCAAGTTTAGAGTCAAGGACCACAGTTTTGACAAACCTGACTGTATTCAAATATAGCCACCAGAACAGCTCTGCTAATACAACTAGATGAATGTAGAAAGACAACTACAAAGACAAAATCTCCTATTTTATACAGATAAAGAGTGTCAGAATATAAACAAAAAATACAAGGACGCAGAATCTGATATTTATTGGGCTAGTACATGCATTCTTTATTTCGCTTATAACTGCGTACCAATCCTTTCTGGTTATGTTTTCGGCATTAGCACTCATTGTCATGCCTAATGCTTTCTTTTCCTGCACTGTATTTTCAACATTTCTTAATTCTAGCTAAGGTACATACCCATTTCTTTCAATCCTTCTTTTTTTGACAAGTATATTGATTCTTACTTTACAACACTAAACTGGGAGGAGTGCTGTTTACTGCGAGGGTAGGGATAGATACAGAGAGCCTAGCATTACGAATTGGAACAGAAATGACTGATTAGCTTCAGCCAGGACAGTTGTACGGTCCTGCTCTTAGGACGGTAGTATCTATCACTGCTACAATCTAGACCCAGTGGCTAGGCAGGTTCGCGAAAGGACGGTTACAGTGGAAAGAAGTGGCTATGGCATCAACACAGATGTGCCTTGTGTGCCAGAAGGGATATGGGCTATTTGGGGTATCGGTCGAGCTCCGTTGCCTAGCAATCGAGGGCATGATCTTCCTCGTGTATTCGACAGTTGGGATGAGGCCTCTGGAGTACTCGTGTCCGTTTTGGACCCACGACTACTAGGAGGATATTGGAAGATTGGAGAAGACGCAACGAGGAGGGCACAAAATGGATATGGCCGGCAGAAACGCATATGACTTATGCGGAGAGGCTGAGGACTGGATTGCTTAGTATGCAGAGGAAGAATGAGGGGGATTTGGTCCGGTGCTTTCCTCTGAAAACGGGTTCAAGAATGGATGCATCTAGACTGTTCTCAGTCGGTACAGAACGACGACAAGGATAACTCGCGTCTCAAGTTGCGAGGCTGGGGGGTTCCTAGTTGGATATTAGGAACTTTCTCTCACTAGGAGGATGGTGACAACGGATGGGGTTATGGGGAAGGTGGTGGAATCTCCTTCCTTAGAGGCTTTTAAGGTCAGGCTTGATGAAGCCCTGGCTGGGATGATTTAGTTGGGGATTGGTCCTGGTTTGAGCAGGGGGTTGGCCTAGATGACCTCCTGTGGTCCCTTCCAACCCTGATATTCTATTAAATATTTTGGATGCTTTTCTATATTTTCATATATATTGTATTCTGTGTTCTAATTGAAATTAAAGTCTGCGTTTTGATTACAAATATTTGCACTGTGAAAATGAAAAACAGAATTTTTCAATTTACCTCATACAAGTATTGTAGTGCAATCTCTTTGTTGTAAAAGTGCAATTTACAAATGTAGATTTTTTTTGTTACATAACTGCTCTCAGAACCAAAACAATGTACAACTTCAGAGCCTATAAGTCCACTCAGTCTTACTACTTGTTCAGTCAACAGCTAAGACATTTACAGGAGATAATGCAGCTCATTTCTTATTTACAGTGTCACCAGAAAGTGAGAACAGGCAAGTGATAAATAAAGGGAGAGGGGGATAGCTCCCTTTTAATAACATCCAGACAGACAGACAGTTATGAAGTCCCGCTTGGTTGCTCTCCTCTGCTTGCATTACCTGTAAAGGGTTAAAAAGTCCCCCAGGTAAAGAAAAGAGAGTCAACACCTGACCAAAAGAGCCAAAGGGAAGGCTAGAACTTCTTAAAATTGGGGAAAAAATTTCCTTTTGTGTCTGTTGTTCTCTGGCGAGAGGGAACAGAGCAGGACAGGGCTGCAGTTATGCTGTAAAAAGCTTTAAAACCAGCAATGAAAAAGCATCAAATCAAAACATACCTCAATCCTACTTATCTGGAACTTTTGTAGCCAGCATTGCAAGGTATTTATGTGCCAGACAGGCTAAACATTCATATGCCCCTTCGTGCTTCGGCCACCATTCCAGAGGACATGCTTTCATGCTGATGACGCTCGTTAAAAAAAGAATGCATCAATTAAATTTGTGTCTGAACTCCTCAGGGAGAATTGTATGTCCCCATCTCTGTTTTACCCACATTCTGCCATATATTTCATGTTACAGCAGTCTTGGATGATGACCCAGCACAAAGTTGTTCATTTTCAGAACACTTTCACTGCAGATTTGACAAAATGCAAAGAAGGTACCAACGTGAGATTTCTAAAGCTAGCTACAGCACTCGACCCAAAGTTTAAGAGTCTGAATTGCCTTCCAAAATCTGATCATGAGGGGGTGTGGAACATGCTTTCAGAAGTGTTAAAAGAAAAGTCTTAAAAGAGAAACTACATAACTCGAACCACCAAAAAAGAAAATCAACCTTCTGCTGGTGACATCTGACTAAGATAATGAAAATGAACATGCGTCAGTCTGCGCTGCTTTGGATTGTTATTGAGCAGAACCCATCATCAGCATGGACACATGTCCCCTGGAATTGTGTTTGAAGCATGAATGGACATATGAATCTTTAGCAATCTGGCTCGTAAATATCTTGTGACGCCAGCTACAACAGTGCCATGCCAACGCCTGTTCTCACTTTCAGGTGACATTGTAAACAAGTATCAGAGGGGTATCCGTGTTAGTCTGTATCCAAAAAAACAATGAGGAGTCTGGTGGAACCTTAAAGACTAACAGATTTGTTTGGGCATAAGCTTTTGTGGGTAAAAAACCCACTTCTTCAAATGCATGGAGTGAAAATTACAGATTCAGGCATAAGCAGCAGAGAATCCTGTGGCACCTTATAGACTAACAGACGTTTTGGCAGCGATAGCATTTCATTGGACTGTGAAATCACTTCGTCCGCTGGCATGTAGTGGCAATTTCCGGCAGGCTCTTATCATGCTGCAAGCAGCTAGAGATACGGAGAGTTATTCGTTCAGGGAGGATGAGGCCTGTTCTAGGCAGCTGGAAGTGTGAAACCAAGAGAGTGAGAAACACGGTTCGTCTTGGCAAGCAGTTCACGTCTTTGTTCTCCTGACGGTATGGTGTCATAGTTGCAGAGGAACTGAGTCAGCAGTTTTCTCTTTAATCTGGCTGAAGTTTTTTTGCATGACAGGTGGTACCATAAGTCTGGTATAGTGTGGCAGGATTTGAAGTGCTCTCGACAGGTTTTTGTATGATGCCCTTCAATAATGCTTTCTGTCCATTTATCCTTTCCATAGAGAACTCGGTCCAGTTGGCGCATGTACCGCAGGGGCATTGCTGGCATATATGACGTATTTCATTGCGATGTGCAGGTGATTCACCGGTGATGGTGTCGCTGATAACTGGTCTAAGTTCCTGTGAATGGTGCGCGTGGTGTAGCATTGTGGCAGAGTTGCATCAAGTTTGTTGCATGGATTGGTTCTTGACTGGCAGATTACTTTGATGTGAGTGTTTGCAGTTTAGTGGTGGCGAAATACCTTTCAGCGTTGCAGGCTTGTCTTGTCGGGTGAGGATTGGCCTGCCACCCAAGGCTGTGAAAGTGTGGGATCATTGTCCAGGATGGGTTGTAGATCCCTGATGATGCGTTGGAGGGGTTTTAGCTGGGGGCTGTATGTGATGGCCAGTGGAGTCCTGTTGGTTTCTTTCTTTGTTTTGTCTTGCAGTGGGAGGCTTCTGGATACATGTCTGGCTCTGTTGATCTGATTCAGGCATAAATATGTATTGACACATGAAGAGATGGGAGTTACCTTACAAGTGGAGAACCAATGTCAAAGGCCAATTTAGTCAGGGTGGATATGGTCCATTCCCAATAATTGATGAGGAGGTGTCAATACCAAGAAAGGGAAAATTCCTTTTGTAGTGAGCCAGCCACTCCCAATCCCTATTCAAGTCCAAAGTGATCGTGTTAAGTCTGCAAATGAATTGTAGTTCAGCAGTTTCTCCCTGAAGTCTGTTTTTGAAGGTTTTTTTGTTGAAGTATGACTACTTTTAAATCTCCTATTGAGTGTCTAGGGAGACTGCTGAAGTTCTTCTCCTACTGGCTTTTGTATGTTACCATTCCTGATGTCTGATTTGTGTCCATTTATCCTTTTACAGTGAGACTATTTAGCCAATGTACATGGCAGAGGGGCATTGCTGGCACATGATGGCATATATCACATTAGTAGATGTGCAAGTGAAAGAGCCTCTGATGGTGTGACTGGTGTGGTTGGGTCCTGTGATGGTGTCACTGAATAGATATGGGGACAGAAAAGGCAATGGGGTTTGTTACAGGGATTGGTTCCTGGGTTAGTGTTTCTGTGGTGTGGTGTGCAGCTGCTGGTGAGTATTTGTTTCAGGTTGGGAGGCTGTCTATAAGTGAGGATTGGCATGCCTCCCAAAGCTTGTGAGAGTGGGGGATCATTTTCCAGGATAGATTGTAGATCGTTGATGATGCACAGGAGAGATTTTAGCTGGGGGCTGTATGTAATGGCTAGTGCTATTCTGTTGTTTTTCCTTGATGGGCCTGTCCTATAATAGGTGATTTCTGGGTACCCGTCTCACTCTCAATCTGTTTCCTCACTTCCCCAGGTGGGTATTGTAGTTTTAAGAATGTTTGATATAGATCTTGTAGGTGTTTGTCTGAGGGATTGGAGCAAATGCAGTTGTATCTTAAGGCTTGGCTGTAGTCTAGTAGGTCATGTGATGTGTCCTGGATGGAAGCTGGAGGCATGTAGATAAGTATAGCGGTCAGTAGGTTTCCAGTATAGGGTGATGTTTATGTGGCCATCATTTATTTGCACTGTAGTGTCCAGGAAGTGGATCTTGTATGTGGATTGGTCCAGGCTGAGGTTGATGGTGGGATGAAAATTGTTGAAATCCAAGTGGAATTCTTCAAGGGACTCCTTCCCGTGGGTCCATATGATGAAGATGTCATCAATGTAGCGTAAGTATAGGAAAGGCGCTAGAGTGCCAGAGCTGAGGAAGCGTTGTTCTAAGTCAGCCATAAAAATGTTGGCATACTGTGAGGCCATGCAGGTACCCATAGCAGTGCTGCTGACATGAAGATATAGGTTGTCCCCAAATCTGAAATGGTTATGAGTGAGGACAAAGTCACAAAGCTCAGCCATCAGGTGTGCCGTGGCTACATCAGGGATACCGTTCCTGACAGTTTGTAGTCCATCCTCCTGTGGAATATTGGTGTAAAGGGCTTCTACATCTATGGTGGGCAGGATGGAGTTTCTGGGAAGATCACCAATGCATTGTAGCATATCCGAGGGGTAGGAGTGTTAGTCTGGATCTGTAAAAGCAGCAAAGAGTCCTGTGGCACCTTAAAGACTAACAGACGTATTGGAGCATAAGCTTTGGTGGGTGAATACCCACTTCGTCAGACACATGTGAATGCATTGTAGTTTCTCAAGAAGTCAGTGGTATCCCGAAGATAGCTGGGAGTGCTGATAGCGTAGGGTCTGAGGAGAGAGTCCAAATAGCCAGATAATCCTGCTATACGAGTGCCAATGCCTGAGATGATGGGGCGTTCAGGATTTCTAGGTTTATGGATCTTGAGTAGCAGATAGAATACCCCTGATCAGGGATCTAGGGGTATGTCTGTGTAGATTTGTTCCTATGCTGTAGCAAGGAGTTTTTTGAGCAGATGGTGTAGTTTCTTTTGGTACCCCTCAGTGGGATCAGAGGATAGTGGCCTGTAGAATGTGGTGTTGGAGAGTTGCCTAGCAGCCTCCTGTTCATAATCTGACCTGTTCATTATGACTACAAAACCTCCTTTGTCAGCCCTTTTGATTATAATGTCAGAGTTGTTTCTGAGGCTGTGGGTGGTGTTGCGTTCTGTACAGCTGAGGTTACGGGGCAAGTGATGCTGTTTGTTCACAATTTCAGCCGGTGCACGTCTGCGGAAGCACTCTATGTAAAAGTCCTGTCTGTCATTTCAACCATTAGGAGGAGTCCATGCAGAATTCTTCTTTTTGTAGTGTTGGTAGGAGGGTTCCTGTAGGTCAGTGCTGTGTTCAGTGGTGTTTTGAAAATATTCCTTGAGTTGGAGATGGCGAAAGTAGGCTTCCAGATCACTGCAGAACTGTATCATGTGTGTGGGAGTGGTGGGGCAGAAAGAGTCCCCGAGATGTGGTTGGATAGATTAACAATATTGTTGGGTGAGTTAAGGGTACCACAGTTGTAGCCTCCTGTGGCACGTAGGAGTTTAGATAGTTTACTGTCCTTTTTCCTCTGCAGAGAAGTAAAGTGTGCATTGTAAATGATTTGTCTTGTGCTGTAAAGTCCAGCCACATGAAAGTTTGTGTGGAAGATTGAGCTCTCAAAACTAGAGACTCTCATACAAAACCATTCTTGATCTTCTCCTGTTTGCTGTACAGGATGCTGATCAGGTGGTTCCTCAGTTTCTTTGGGAGTGTGTGGCACAGTCTCTCACCATACTCAGTGTAGTATGTCAATTGCAATGGATTTTTTTACCTTCAGTCCATTTGGTATGATGTCCATCTGTTTGCACTTGGAGAGGAAGAAGATGTCTATCTGTATCTGTGTGAGTGTTTTCATGAAGTTGATGGATTTCTCTTGGTATTGACACCTCTTCATCAATTGTTGGGAGTGGACTACTGTGACGCTGTACCCCATAATGCTTTATGGGAATATGACATAACTGGAATATGTTTTGTGCTGCCTGTGCCATGTAACATATCTCTGTAAATGTTATGGTTTACTATATCTATTTATCCTATTTGTACACATACATCATTTTGTACTTGAGGTTAAGAATATTGGCTGTATACTTCCTTGATTTCTAAGTAAGCTTTGTGAGGCATTTGGTCAGCTTCTTTAGGAAGGTATTCGCAAGGTTAAGTACCCGATCAGGAAGCACTTGGGGAACAATGCATCTTGGAATGCTCCAATCCACATAAGAAGTCCTCCTGGAGACATACAAGATACCATGTGGAAATTGGCTTCTGCCTGTAAAGACTGTGAGTCATGCATGGACATGTGACTTGCCCAGGTGACTAGAACTCCATCTTGGAACTGGACTTTGCATAGGACTGAGCAGGGGGTCTCCACCCACAAGAGATAGTCTATTTAAACCCCTGGGAGACCCCTCCATTTTGTCTTCATCTGGCTAAAGAGAGAGTCTCTCCACCCCTACCCCAACCCGTCCCCCGCCCCCCAGATACTGAAAGAAACTGGAACAAAGGACAGAGACTTCAAGGTGTGTGAGTGATTGCTGGACCCAGGCTAAAAGGCGATTAGTCTGTAAAAGGGAGCATTCTGGAACTGGTGAGATTATCTGTATTCAGTTTGATTAGACACAGATTTGTGCATTTTATTTTATTTTGCTTGGTGACTTACTTTGTTCTGTCTGTTACCACTTGGAACCACTTAAATCCTACTTTTTGTATTTAATAAAATCACTTTTGACTTATTGATTAACTCAGAGTATGTATTAATACCTGGGGAAGCAAACAACTGTGCATATCTCTCTATCAGTGTTATAGAGAGCGAACAATTTATGAGTTTACCCTGTATAAGCTTTATAGAGGGTAAAACGGATTTATCTGGGTTTAGACCGCATTAGGAGTTGGGCACCCGAATGTTAAAGATAGGAACACTTCTGTTAGCTGCTTTCAGGTAAACCTGCAGCTTTGGGGAAGCAATTCAGACCCTAGGTCTTTGTTCAAGCAGACGGGAGTATCTGGCTCAGCAAGACAGGGTGCTGGGGCCCCAAGCTGGCAGGGAAGACAGGGGTAGAAATAGTCTTGGCACATCAGGTGGTGGCTCCCAAGAGGGTTTCTGTGATCCAACCCGTCACAACTACATCTACCCTGACTAAATTGGCCTTCAACATTGGTTGTCCACTTGTAAGGTAATTCCCTTCTCTTCATGTGCCAATATATATTTATGCCTGTATCTGTAATTTTCATTCTATGCATCTGAAGAAGTGGGTTTTTATCCATGAAAGCTTATGCCCAAATATATCTGTTAGTCTTTAAGGTGCAACCAGACTCCTCATTGTAAACAAGAAGTGGGAAGTATTATCTCCTGCAAATGTAAACAAACTTGTTTGTCTGAGCAAGAAGTAGGACTGAGTGGATTTGCAGGCTCAAAAATTTTACATTGTTTTATTTTTGAATGCAGGTTTTTTGTATATAATTCTACATTTGTAAGTTCAACTTTCATAATAAAGAGATTGCACTACAGTGCTTGTATTAGGTGAATTAAAAAAGTGTTTTTATAGTGCAAATACTTGTAATAAAAAATAAATATAAAGTGAGCAATGCATACTGCGTATTCTGTGTTGTAATTGAAATCAATATATTTGCAAATGTAGAAAACATCCAACAATATTTAAAAATGGTAATGGATTATTGTTTAACAGCTCGATTAATTTTTTTAATCGTGCGACAGCCCTAGTGTAGACTGTTTGTATTGAACCCCCTTTCTTCTTGTTGTGCATTATTCCTACTTGTAAGACCAAATAATATTTTGTTTGGCTGTTTTTCTGTCATTGGTCATAGCTCCCAAAGACCTGAAGGGTAGCCCAATGTAGTTGGGCCTGCTGAGTAATCATGCTTAATATGGTTAGTACACAGAGTACTCTGGGATGCAGACTGAAGAGTGGGAGAATTAGGGTTGCCAGGCATCTGGTTTTTGACTGGAACGCCCAGTCAAAAAGGGATCCTGGTGGCTTTGGTCAGCATCACCGACTGGGCCAATAAAAGTCTTGTTGGCGCTCCCTACCTACCCTGGCTCAATGCAGCTCCTGGAAGTGACCGGCATGTCCCTGCAGCCCCATGGCCATTGAGAGCTTCAGGGGTGGCACTTGCGACAGAGCCACCTGGCCATGCCTCCACCTATGGGCCAGACATGCTGGCTGCTTCCAGGAGCAGTGCGGAGCCAGGGCAGGCAGAGAGACTGCCTTACCCCCTGTAACCGTGCCTTTTGTGGGTCACACAACTGAGAAAATGAAATTTAGGACAAACTGCTGAGAAATAGGGCAGACACACCCCAAACTAGTGGTTATTCCTCCATAAGATATACCAAACAAGCAACAAAAATAAACTTCTGTCTCACCACACTGGCTAACAAGAAGTCATAAAAGCAGTTTCTTTAGGTATTCCAGTCCTTGTATTACCCCCAAAACCACTGGATTTAAAGGTGAGTGGTTCTTTACAACTAGTATCATCAAATAAAAGGTTCTTCTGATCCCAAAGGACCAACTACACACCCAGGTCAATATATAACTTAGATCAGGGGTAGGCAACCTATGGCACGTGTGCCGAAGGCAGCACGCAAGCTGATTGTCAGTGGCACTCACTCTGCCCGGGTCCTGGCCACCAGTCTGGGGGGCTCTGCATTTTAATTTAATTTTAAATGAAGCTTCTTAAAACATTTAAACAACCTTATTTCCTTTACATACAACAATAGTTTAGTTAGATATTATAGTCTTATAGAAAGAGACCTTCTAAAAACGTTAATGTATTACCGGCACGCGAAACCTTAAATTACAGTGAATAAACAAAGACTCGGCACACCGCTTCTGAAAGGTTGCTGACACCTGACTTAGATCTTACCCAAAAATCATGCTGATGCCAGTCCTTTAGTATCTAAAATCTAAAGGTTTATTCATAAAAAGAAAGAAAGGTGAGATACTGCACCCCCAACTAGAGCCCTCACCCCCTCCTGCATCCCAACCCCCTGTCCCGGGCCCGGTGAAAGTCAGTGAGGGTTGGGGAGAGTGAGTGATGGAGGGAGAGGGGCTGGGATGAGTGGGGGTCGAGGTCTCAGAGAAGAGGCGGGGCAGGGGGCGGGGTAAGGGTGTTCGGTTTTGTGCACCATCCTGAGAGGTGAAGGCAGGAGGCCAGTCACTTGGAGGGACTTGTGCTCATACAAACTGAGAAGGGGGTCAAAGGTGCAGATAATATATATGCCACAGTTCCGGGCTAAAACCCCACGCTATTGTGAAAAGCTCAGTGGGATGCTTGATTACATTGAGTTGTCAGGGCCTTGATTTTATGTCTTGTGCAAAAAGACAGTAGTTTCACTTGTTCAGGGCAGCTTCCCTCTCTTCAGTGTATGAAACAAGTAAATAATAAATGCTGTCCATAGTGCAATTGGCCTGGGATATCCTATATCCAGTCTCTGGTTATTATTTTTCTTGCATGCTTTGCTGATTGTCATCCATATCTGCAATCCCAACAAATCCCATAATCTCCAGTTCATCAGCAAAATTTTCAGTTGATATTTTTCAGCAAGTGTTGCTTTTTTTTTTTAATGTACATTCTAGGGTAGGATAGCTTCAATATGTGTGATCAACACTAACCGTGTCTCTAATGAACCTTGCAAATTGTCTCCTAGCTGTACACGCTCACATGTACGCTCTTGAAATAAGTCAGCAATAGAGTTTCTGTTCCGTTTTCATTTCTGCTTCTTTAAGGCTGCTGCAGGAAAATAAAGATATCACTGCACCACTTTTTCTTCTTTCACAAGACATTCCCCAAACCACAGCTGAGAAGAAAAATCAGAAACTATGCAAGAACAGAAGGGCAAAGTCAGTGCCTCTTACACAATTTGCTTTTTCTCTGTGACCTTTCCCAGCTGTAGTATTTTAACACAGAAAATATGAAGAACTGTATTTGTAAAGGTTAGGATAAATCAATCTGGATAAAATGTCCCTCGATGCCATCTGGGTCAGTAGGCAAAGCTAGAAGAACCAAGATATTTTTTCATATACTGACTGCTTGTGCCCTCAGTTTGTCAAATACACAAATATTTTTTGATTCTGAAGATCTCCTCCTCAGTGGAGTTGTGTGTGACCAGAGACCTGCTCCAACTGTCGTTATCATCAGTGGAAGTTTTCCTATTTCCTTTAATGGGAGTCGGGCTGGCTGTCAGGAGCACAGTTCAGGAATAGACAATAAACAAGGATATTCTTTGTTGCTTTTCTGTGATGCTTCATTCCTCCATATGGGGCAGAAGTGTTGGTGTCACTAGACATAAATCTAGGTAGCTCGGGAGAGTGGAAGATCACGAGTGCCAATGAAGCCCTCCTGCTCAGGCCTCAATGAACCAATGTTCCTCCATGTTAAAAACTTTGTGTAACCTAGTGTAACCTAATGTACTAATAGCTGAAAAAATGTAGTGTTAGTAGTTAGTTTTGGGTTGTAACAGCCAGTTCTCTGCTGTAATACATTGAAGCTAGGCTAAAGCATGCTCAAGGCTGTTTTAAGATACAGTATACATGTCTCAGCAGCGGAGAGGGGGGAGGAAGGAGGAAGACACAAGATTGAGTGAGAAGATACTGCAGCTGGATGGGAAGGGAGGGGGGAGTGAGAGATCAGCTAGTCAGCAAGAAAAAGTTTTGTAATAAACAACTGGGATATAAAAGGAAGAAACTGCTTGTTTTAGGGGTGCAGGATTTGAGATTGTATTCTCCCTTGCACCTTATTTGAGCTCAAATAAACTTGGTTGTTTGCCTCTCCACCCTGGTGTGTTTATTGGCACGGCACAGCGGGCGACGGACCCCCCCCCCCACTGTTGCTTGGCTTCGGGCACTTTGTGCTGGCAACAGAAGGGTGCCTAAAACATGATGTCTACTTCAGATACAACCCATATAGTCCTAATGAGGCACATGGCTACTATCTTCAAGGCAGAGTCATGAACTATGGGTGCAGTAGTAACATGTCCAAAGCCCTGCGGATAGGGAAGCAAGCACTGCCGGACCCAAATGTTGCAGCAAGGTTCTTAGGTTTGCAACACTCCAGTGCTGGAAGGCAGGCACTGGCTTTTGATAACCCAGTACTTAAAAGACAATGCCATTAAAGCATTATGTCAGGCAATGCTGGGCCAACATTCTTGCCGTGGGACAGGGGAAGTAGCCTGCAGCCAAGACTCATAGACTCATAGACTCATAGGTCAGAAGGGACCAATATGATCATCTAGTCTGACCTCCTGCACAAAGCAGGCCACAGAACCCTACCAGGGATGCATTATTTGAATCTAATTGTGTTGGCTCAGCTGCTGATCACAGCAAGTGACATGCCCCACGCTTGCGGGAAGGCGAAAACCTTCAGGGCCCCTGCTCACGAGAAATCCTTTCCGACCCCTCTGGCGTCGCTACGCTGGCTGTGCAAGACTCCAGCTCACCAGGAAGCTTCCTGGTGTACTCAGATCCCATCCATCCAACATCCTACCCTTGAGCACTTATCTGTGTAATCAGTCATGCCCAAATTAAACTATCCCTTCATTTCCCTCTTACTTTCAGCTTGTCTTAGCCAGTACGTCTTTTGCCCCACTTTCTTTGGAGGCTGTTCGATTCCTCCCCTAATGGTTAGAACTTCGTCTAATTTCAGTCTACTTCCTATATCCGTTTGTACATTTGTCTGTGCACATTAGTTCTAATAATTTCTCTCCCTCCCTACGTTACTCTGATATATTGTCTATAGGCGCTTCCCGGAGCCGTCTTTTGGCCTGGCTAACAGCCAGGCTCTTTGGTTTCCTTTCATAGCAGGTTTTCTTCCTCGGTCATCCTAGTGCCGTCTCTGAACCTGTTAGTTTGAATTCTCCTTCTTAACATGGGACACCAGAAACTGCACACTCTTCCGTGGGGGTCTCCCGCGCTTATATACGGTGCTAACTCCTTTCCTTGCTGGACTACTTACCTGATGCACTAAACGCATTTGCTTTTTTAACGGCCATATCGCATTGGTGGCTCATAGACATCCTGCTATCAACCAATACCCCAAGGTCCTTCTCCTCCTCTGTTGCTTCCAACTGATGTGTCCCCAATGTATATCTAAAATTCTTATTATTAAACCCTAAGTGCATGACTTTGAAACTGAACCAAATTTCTCATAGAAAGGAAACCCCACATTTTTTCATTGTTCCAGTTTGAAACCGCATCTCCCAACCAAAATGGAACAGCTGGCTGCCCGCAACTCCCCAGGGGCAGCTGAGGCAGTCTCTTAGAACTGGGGGCAACCCAGCTCCAATTGAGCCTCCCAGGGTTTCCAGGACCACCAGGCTTTCTGCTCCCTGGCAAGGAGCTTGGAAGCTCTGGTGAGCAATCCCTGACCTTGCTGTGTAAAAAGTCTGGGTTATCCTAGCTAAAAGGTACCAATTCCATCCTTATTGTCATGCACAAGTACCTATTTGGGGCAACCCAGACTTGCAAACTGGGAACAAACCTGTAATTTGGGAGAACTTAGTCCCTTTTCTAACAGCAAAGCAATGTTATGACCAGCCATCCTGAGCAGAGTGGCTGTACTTAACAACTAAGACATTGTTAAGCTAACATATCAGTTTAGTCTGGATTCCCTAGGAATTCCCGGAACTATTGGTCACCTTAGAAATACTTTAGAAACTCTGCAGGCCTATGCCCATTGTGTATACTTTGCTAATGAAGAAGAGTACCATTAATTTGGAGTTCATCATTATCCCTAATAGAATCCCAGTGGCAGGGTATATTCCGTAATGTTAAAAATTCTCAGGCTCTGCTTGATACACCAAAAGATTGTATTCAAAATGCATTGGATGCCACAGAGGTTGCACAAAAGCTAGGCTTTACCCTCTGAAGTTTGTTGGCCTTGCAACAAAGAAAAAGGTACCCTGATATGTATGCTATGAGACTGGCCAATGGTCAGGCAGTAGTGGAAATAGGTGGGCACAAGAATTAAAAGTGTTCAGCCTCAGTAGCCAAACATCAGCCAGAAATTATATCCTAGGTTATTTACCTCCTAAACTGAGAGTTTAACTCTGTGGCAAAGACTTTGGTTTTCGAGGGCTGCAATGATCACTAAGGGTATGGCTACATTTGGAATTTCAAAGCGCTGCCGCGGCAGCGCTTTGAAGTGTGAGTGTGGTCAGAGCGGTAGCGCTGGGAGAGAGCTCTCCCAGTGCTGCATGTAAACCACATCCTTTACGGGTGTAGCCGCCCTGATTACACTGACGCTTTACAGCGCTGCATCTTGCAGCACTCACGGGGGTGTTTTTTCACACCCCTGAGTGCGAAAGTTGCAGCGCTGTAAAGTGTGTGTGTAGCCAAGCCCTTAAGTGGTGGTGAGGGAAGCATTTTTTTTTTTTTTTTGCAAAGATCACTAAGTGGTGGTGGGGGGGGGAAGGGTTGGTTTATCCCTGGAATAGAGAAGTGGTATTCAGACTTGTCTGAGTTAGCAGCCAAAGAAAGACTAGCTTATTGCCTTAGGGAGCAATTATGAGAAATTTAGTCCCTATTTCTAGATACACTTGGATACAAAATGTTGAGGTGGCTCAAAGAATACCAGACTTCTATTCCCTAATCCCTAATCCCTCCTCCTCTCCCTATTGGTTATCCTCACCCTAATATGTTATGGGTATGTAGTATTGTCTGGTCTTGCAGCTTTGACAAGTTGTAAAACTGTAATTTTATTAGAGAGATGTATGCAAGCTGTAAATTTACTTTTTGTACTTTTTACTGTCTTTATGAACATTAATCACAAACACAAAATAAATAAAATGGGGTAGGGGGAGGGGAATCTATAAATGTCTGTAGAATCTTATGCATTTAAAACTGGTGAAATATTCCAAGGAACTTTCTGACTGCAATACAGTGTCAGGAGAACCAAATCAGGGAAGAATACACTTGCATTCTGAGGGTGCCCACTAAACAGGAGAGGCTAAGCCCAATAACATTTGTTTCTATGGAAAAGTGTTTCCCTAAATTGCTCATTAACCCACATCTGCAGAATTGGTAATGAGGGGGGATCAAGACTCTGCTCACCTTATCTAATCAAGCATATGGAGAGAGAGAGAGAGAGAGCGCAAGCATTTGCAGCTGGACAATACAAGGTTCAGACTGGGGGGGAATTTACAGAGTGGATTCAGTGCAACAAACAGAGGTCAATGATGGAGGGTGCTCTGTTTTCCACTTTTTTGGTACCAATCTGATTTGAAATACTGAGCCATTTTTATCTCACTATAGTTGCATTAACAGTACCTTTGGCTTGATGCATCCAGATGATCAGATAGAAAAATGTGGTGTTTTATTGCTATGATTGATATTTGTGATTCTTCAAGTTGCAACTTCTTGTGTTTATCTGTTTCTGTTTTAGGCCTTTATCATGCAAAAGGCTTTGTTGGGGTGGGAGCACGGTGTCTGTAGCTGGCACTGTGACTCTCTACACTTCTCTGCCCCTGTATCAGGGATGGACAGACAGAGCTTTCAGGTTTCCTTTCTGATAATCTTTCCTGGTGGTTAATACTCAGTAAATATTAGGTATAAACTAATGTTTCATTGGTAGTGAATGATGAGTTTTCTCAGATCTGATTTTTATTTGTATTTATATAACTTAACCATAAATATTCTTTACACACATTCACTTTTTGGGACAGTTTTTCCATCCTTCATCTCTTCACAGAACATCTTTTAGGAAAGTTACTACAACTATTGAAAAGAAGATCTTAGGATAGTATTGTCTCATCTCATCAGCCATAACACTTGCATGGCTGGCATGAATCTATACTGAGTCAGTATCAAGTCTGATGGTTTTAATATAAGAAGGTGCCTGGTACCTCTCTTGGGTCACTGTCAGACTAAATGAAAAAAGACCCCTTTGAATTCTGCCAGCTGAATACCAACATTGGTTAAATTGTAAATCTACATACTAAGGACTTGGCTTGCAGGATGTATATGACTTTCCTGCTATTGCACGTTCCGTTGCTGTATTTTTGGACATTCTCATATGAAATGCAGACAGAAGGGTATTGAATTATAACTGTCTGGCTTCCTTATTTATGGTGCAACCGAGCAACTTTCTTCCTGATTTTAACTTTGTGTTTGCACTGCAGAACTGAAAATTGAAAACCAACCTGATGGGGCATTTCTGTGTTGCCAATTTAGGGGGAAACCCCCCCCAATGTTTTGTGGTGCTACTTGTTTTTAAAATGGATGTCCTTGAAGGTGAAAGCAGATAGACTTATTTGAGCTCTATCCCAATTCCAGAAGAATATGGGAGTTGAGTTCTCTGGCCTAAAAGGCCAGATTCAATTGTGACAATCTTGGCTTCTGACAAATCTGTATTTTTAGACTTTCCTACAGAAATGCTGAGCTTGAGTCCTCAGATCCTTGAGGCATAGATCATGGCAGTGTGTGTTCTGTCATGTGACACAGTGAAATAATTATCAGCGAGAAAATATGTTAAAGTTTGCGGTGAGTATCTAGACTCATCAGTTCTTCCATTTTACCCACGTAGCTTTGCTTCATTCTGACTCATGTCAGAGTTTTGGCCATTAGAAATCAATTTATTCTCATAGGCTCCAGTGGACATTGTTATCTGGATCAAAGTCTTTGATTTACAATGTTTGAATATGGTTGGATGGCGTGGCATTGCTTTTCAGAGTAACTCCTGCTTACATCTTTGCTTAACCCTGACCTAATTGACTGCAGATTTCACAACAGTCTAGGAGCCAAAAAGGAATTTGTTTGACCTCCCACTCCTTCATTGGGACCTCTTATTTTTAACATCTCAGCTCACATGATTAACTTGTCCTATCCCTGAAAACCAGCTCAATTCTCTGTACTTGTTTGGTGGTTTTGCTCTTTTGTTTTAGGGATACAGGGGAGTTGTTTAATATAGACGTAGCCTTCAAGAAAAAACCAAGAGACTGTACAGCGGCACAGCTGTACCGATGCAGGTGTGTTGCTATAAGGTCTCCCATGTAGGCACTCTATGCAGACGGGAGAGAGCTCTCCTGCGGGCATAATTAAACTACCCCCAACGAGTCGCAGTAGCTATGTCAGCAGGAGAAGCTCTCCTACTGACATAACACTGTGCCCACTGCCACTTATGCTGGCAAAACTATGTCACTCAGGGTTCCCCCCCCCGAGCAGCATAAGTTCTACTAACAAAAGTGCTAGTAGAGATGTAGGAATTAGGCTCTCTCAGGCCACCTGGTTTGGATTAGGGGGAACAGATAGCAAGTGTGAAAAATAGGGATGGGGTGGCAGGTAATAGGCACCGATATAAGAGAGAGCCCCAAATACAGTATCGGGACTGTCCCTATGAAATCGGGACATCTGGTCACCATAGGTTTGGATCATCCTTTTCATAGCAGAATTTTTTACCCATGGGGAAGCAGAAAGCAAAGGTTTCTGCTGGGATGGCAAATCAAATGGATGAAGGGAGAGCAGTGTTAGCTTCTGTCCTTTATACGGTCTTGGTTAAGACAATACTGATCGTAGCTTTTTCCAGCAGTGTTGCCAACTCTTTTTGATTTTTATTGTAAATCTTCCAATATTTTTCATGGTATTTTTTGGTAAAGCCTCGCTACCTGGAGTCAAGTGAAAGTCTTTTGTAAACTTAACTTCATTTTCATTATTTAAAAAGTGAGTTTCTAGCCTAAATTGTCAAGCTTTGAGACACTTGCGACAATGTAACCCCGAAAGACTCACACACCAGAAGGAAAATAAAAACCTAAAATATATTTTTAATTGAGGTAGGAGGCTGTGTCTGACTCTCAATTTTTGAAGGCTGGGGTTGGCAGTACTGATAGTGCAAAACAGTGCTGTGGCAGCTGATATATTGTAAAAAGCTGTAAATGAGGGCAGTGCCAGAGGAGGGCTGTAAAAGGTGACAGGAGCAGTAACGATAAAATAATAACAAAAACCTTGGATGTCTGATGCCCTTTTACAAGGAGGAGGAGCAACAAAGGGGTGGAGAATATTGGGCTAGTGATTGTGGTTAATCCTCTGCTCTATCACACAAAAATCCAAGATTCAGTCTCTCATCCACTGGGTAGATGAAGCTGTGCAGATAAAGCAACTTGTTTTTAAAAAAGATTTCATTCAAGGTGAAATACATCATGGGACAAATCCCCTGGAGTTTGGGAGTGCCTCAGATAAATTGCTCAGCACTGATCCAGGAGCATTATTAATTAGCTCTGAAGAGAGACCCCTGCATCCCTACTCATCCAAAGAATGACAACAAGGCCTTCAGGAAGAATGAAGTTCTCCTGCATAGAGAACTTTCCACTAGGTTTCCACCAAAACAAACACACATGCCACAGAAAAGGCTTTTAATTTCTCTTTTCTTTTGTTTCCTGCTGCCTTTCAGCTATGAATTCCCCCCTCCCCTCCGCCCCAAGTTCAGAACAGTGTAGAGAAAGAAGTACATATACCCCCCTCCACAACTTGGTCAGATTGTGCAGGCTTTACTCTCTTGAAATTCCCATGGGAATTAATAGGAAAAACTGCAAGACTGACTCTCTTTTTAATTTCATTTGTAAAACTTCTTTTTAAATACAAAAGACACGTTCTGTTAGCCACAGTGTTCTCTGGGGCACATGTTAATACTCTATTAATACCTTTCTGGGGAAGTTACAAGCTCATTCATTTTTGGCCCTGTGCCTCAAAACACAGCTGTGGTATACATTAAGGGCCCTTTAATGTACTCCATGTCCTGAGATACTGATAAAGTAATACAGTACTTTTTTTTGCTATTGTTATCTTGCTATTGAATCCTCAGCAAATAATGATGAAAGGCCAGGCCATGAAGAAATGTAACTAGCAGACAGCTCCTTTTGAAAGTGAAGGAGCCCTGCTACACTGCAAAAACAGCCATCTGAAGAAAATGATCTTTTAAAAAAAAAAAATAGATTTTATATACAGTTTCAGCTGACATGGCTGTGGTGCTTCTGTTCTTAGGGCCCATCTTGGTTACAAAAGACACTGAGATAGCTTAAACAAAGGGCTGGTCTACATTGAAAAGTTACATCAGCATAGCAACCTTTCTTAAGGATGTAAAAAAATCCACACTGCTGAGAGATGTAACTAAACTGACCTGACCCCCCAGTGTAGACAGTGCTAGGTTGATGGAAGAATTCTTCTTTTGACCTAGGTACTGCTTCTCCGAGAGGTGAATTAACTTCAGTGATGAACACCTCATGTCACAAGAGGTAATGCCTACATTTAAAGGAACTGTGCCACTGTGGCATTTTAAGTGTAGACCTAGCCCAAATTACACCGTGTCTACAGAGATAATATGGCTGTAATAGAGACATGTGCTGAAAATCAGCTGTTTGTAGGAGCCTGGAATGCGGCAGTGCTGTTCCATTGTATGTTAGCCACTCCAGAAATTCAGGCTGAGCTTCAATCTAACAGTGTTGACTGCTTTAAAAGTTGCTTGCAATGAGGAAAATTAGGCCCGTGCCATCTTCTGCTTTTTAAATGATCTACTGTGAAGGCCTGAAAGCTGGTGGGTCTTAAGGTTATTTTTTCTGCTTGTATTTCACCTTAGGAATTTCAAGAATGATAAAGGGGAAGACTTGACAGAGGACTTGGATGACTAAGGGCTTGTCTCCCCTGGCAATTAACAGCGCTGCAATTTTATGGCTCAGAGGCGTGAAAAAACCACCCCCCTGAGCGCAGCGAGTTGCAGCGCTGCAAAGCACCAGTGTAAACAGTGCTGCAGCGCTGGGAGCTACGCCCCTTGTTGAGGTGGGTTTTTTTAGAACGCTGGGAGAGCTCTTGCCCTATGTTGCACCGCAACCACACAAGGCACGTTAAAGCACTGCCGCAGCAATGCTTTAGCGTTGCTAGTGTAGCCTAGCCCTCAGTACGTACTGGGAGTTTCCTTAACTCCTGACTGAAGAGATGGGAGTGCTGACTCCTTCAGGGAAAAGAATTTTTCTTCCAATTGTATGAACAGAACTAAGGATAATCAGTATTAATAAATATCCCTTCCCTCAATTGCTCAGGCGTCACCTCTTTGGCACTGTGATGTCACAGTACCCAGGGCCAGTGCAACCATTTAGGCGACCTAGGCACTCGCCTAGGGTGCTGGCATTTGGGGGGCACCATTTTCTTCGGCAGCAACCACAGCGGCTGGATCTTCGGCCACCCTGGTCGCCACCGGCATTTAGGCGGAGGGAGCTGGGCAGGGAAGCGCAGGGAGGGCTGCCTGCAGCAAGTAAGGGGGGG
>NC_133783.1:23530600-23532593 GCF_003597395.2 Chelonoidis abingdonii
TCAGGGCGGGGGCGCAGGGGGTGGGAGGGTGCAAGGTGGAAGTTTCGCCTAGGGCGCGAAACATCCTTGCATCAGCCCTGACAGTACCACTACCTGTCCAGTCATCCATAAGATCTCCCAGGATAAACAAATCTGAACTTGCAATGAAAAAAATGCAGTTGTCTTTATAGATCACAAGTAGGCAATGACAAGCAGAAACATTTTTTTTTCCTTTGCAGACCATCTCTAAGGATTGGTTAAGAGCCACTTATTGAGGCTTGTTCTCAAGACTTTTTTTCCTGGCAAACACAATCTGGTTGCTAAAATGCAGGATTCAAAAAGGGGAAAACTTTGTACTACATGCTCCTGAACCTGTCAAGGGTGTATTGGTTCCAGGCTATCTTCCTCTTGCTTATCCAATAAATGTTTTGAGCTGGAATAGGATTCACCCAGCACTTTGCTTACACTATTATTGCCCTCTAGGTAACATGTAAAACTCAACTATTCTGACATCAGTTGTCAAATCTGAGTCAGTGGAGATGAAAATATTGCTAGTTTGGCATCTTTGCTTTGATATTGTTAACTCATGTTTGAAAGTTCAGTACTAGAATGGTTCTGCATTAATAGTGACCTTTCCAGTTGTTAAATCTTTATTGCTTGTTTGTGCATAATATTAATTGAGAAGCAGTGTGCTCCAATGGACAGGGCACTTGGCCCGGAGCTGAGACCTCCATTCTGTTACAGGCTCTCTCATTGACTAGATACATGAGAGTGAGTAAGTCCCTTCATCTTACCTCTGTTTCCCCATCTGTAAAAAAGGAAAATCATACTTTCCTTCTTAGAGAAAGCTTCAAATGCTTCTGAGGCATCAGCTTCTAGTTTTGCAGTTCTTTCATGCTCTCCCCCACTGGCTCAGTGCCGTCACCACAGAGCACTTAGTGTTAGAGAAGCCAGTCTCCATTGCATTAAGTGAAAGTGCTTTTTAAAGTGCTTACAGCATAGAGCTTGTTCAGGCAGCCTGCAAAACCTGAGGTTGCAAGGGTCCTTGGATGGGTTCCCAAGGTTTCCAAATTGCTGTGTCATGCATGCTGCATGTGTAAATATATGAGATCACCAGGAGGAGTTTGAGGAGGCAGCAAAGGCAATTTGTGTGCCCTAGGCAGCACATGAAGACTCAGCACAGAGCATACTCTCTTTATTTTCTCATGCCAGCTGGGATCTCTCGTATTGGATCTGTCAGTCTAGGTAGGAAATTACATTAGAAGCTGTGCTGCTGAATTCATCCCATGAGAATGAGTCATGTTCCAAACTGGGGACTCCCTTGACACTCATCCAGCAGCCTACAGCTGGAAAAAGAGCTTTGGATCAAAACAAGGGCTCTTCCTGTTTTGCTGCAAGGCTTTTGAGCCTGTGAGGTGTTGCACTTGCACCTCCTCTCTAAAGACTAGTTAAGCGTGTTATTTTGCTGCTTATTTGGAAGAGGGAATGTTCTGTGGACAGCATCCCACCATCTGAAAGTCTGTCCTTAAGTCAGAGAGATCAAAGCATGCCCTTACATTTGAGGGATGTGAGAACTCTTTGTGGCTCAAGAGAATAACAGATGCTTCAGAAGTGGGTTGGTGAACTTGTCCCTGCAAGGACAAGGCCTCAGGCTGTCCTGTGCTGTAGCAGTGACACAGGAAATCACTGTATGGCTAGTTTGATAGTTTGGCTCACGTACCATACTTCAGTGATGGGTACAGAGTAATTATCTAGATATCTGCTCCAAAACCTGTGTGTGTTGATGTCATAAACAGATAGCTAAGGGTTAATGTTTCCTTCACCTGTAAAGGGTTAACAAAGGGAACCAGACACCTGACCAGAGGACCAATCAGGAAACTGGATTTTTCAAAGCTCAGGGAGGGAATGTTTGGGTCTGTGTCTTTTGTTTGTCTCTCGGCTATGAGAGGGATCTTTCTATCTTCAAGCTTCTAATCTTCTGTTTCCCAGTTGTAAGTACAGGTAGAAAGACAGT
>NC_133783.1:23532655-23555037 GCF_003597395.2 Chelonoidis abingdonii
ATTTTTCTTTTAAGCAATAGCCCTGTGTATTGTCAACTTGATACAGAGACTATGTTTATGTGTTTTTCTTTCTTTTTATATAAAGCTTTCTTTTTAAGACCTGTTTGAGTTTTCTCTGGGTAGGCTAAGGAACGAAGGGAAGGGAAATTCTCTTTGTGTTAGATCTACGGAGGGTGGATCTGAACAGCCTCAGGGGAAGAAGGAGGGGGGAGGGGAGAGATACTTAATCTCTCGGGGCTTGTGTTTCAAAGGACTTGAAGCTGTATCTTCTAGGGGAAGCCTGGGAGGGGGTAAAGAGGAGACAAGGGGGGAGGTTATTTCCCTTTGTTGTAAGACTCAGGGCATCTGAGTCTTGGGGGTCCCCCAGGGAACGTTTTGGGGAGACCCGAGGGAGTCAGGCCCTGGAAATTCCTGGCTGGTGGCAGCGATATCAGATCTAAGCTAGTAATTAAGCTTAGAGGGTTCATGCTAGCTTCTCATTTTATGAACACTAAGGTTCAAATCTGAGTAGGAAGCTACGACAGTTGAGTCAAACCATATAGTCACTTTCATGAAGCATCATCTGACCAATAAACATAATTAAACAAACTAAAGCACAACTTAGTTCCAAGTTGGAGAATATCTGAAGAACATACTTTTGATCTGTGTGTGTGTTGTTTGTAAGGCTGGATGGATACATGTTTGTGATTTTAGGTAACAGATGAGGCAACTTATATCATGGAACCTGATGTTTGTTAGTGTTCCTGTAAGGGTGATAAAGGGACATTGCTAGGCTTCGGAAGACAGTTCTAGTTTTATTTTAAAATAAATAAAAAAATAAAGCAAGTCCAGAATAGCTGCAAGATAGAGAAGGACAACAGCACAGATCTCTCCTGCTGACTTTTTTTTTAAAGGAATGCAGGAGGGGAAGAAATTTGCTCAGATTGGCACAGTTCCAAGTCATCTTCACTATCATTAGTCATGTCATTCTTAACTGCTGACTTTGGACTATGAAACTGTGGAACAGCACTGGGTAGCTCTGTCCTGATGTACAATGGGGAACAAGATATTCTTAGATTCCAAAAGCAGCAAGTACAGTAAACACCACATAAGCTTACCATACTTTTGGCTTTGTACCATTTCTCAGGTTGCCTTCTAGAATATCCTGCTACTTCCTATGTTCCAAGCACTGTCTTCCTTCAAATTCTTCCCCCAAACCTCTTTTTCTTCCCTGTTCTGTATTAGCGGGGGAAAATGGCTTTGTAACAAATTTCAAGTTCAAGGTATTTTAATCAGCAACATCTATATACCATATTCTGTCCACACACATTAGCTGTCTTCAGCCTTTTAGAAGCATTGACTGCTAGAGGGCTGTAATGCCAAGGTTGAAGTCTTTTGTTTAGTCTGGCTAAACCCATGCAATCTGCAATGGTTTTGCCCCTTTGTAGACAAGAATTTACAAGTATGTGATTGCACATGTTCAGTGAGATCTAACTCACATTGCAGAAAGCATCTAAAAGCTCCTGCTCTCAGCAACACCTACTGAATTCCTGGTGTCTTTGTTTCCAGCAACAGGTGAACACAATGGAAGATAATGTGCTTCTTCATTCTTAACAATAGTAAGCGGAGTTGTATGTGGACACAGCAAAATGTTTTTGTCAAAACCAGAGTTGCTTTGTGGACTTGCTATATCTTGCAAAGACAAGCAAGGCAGCCACCTATTTCTGCAATTGCTATCCCTGCAAGGATTTCCTTAATAAGAATAGACACTAGCTGAAGAGAACTTTCACAATGCAAACATATGTAATGTTGACCTTGTGAGTCTGCTTCAGAGTGGATTGATTTTAAATCAGCGAGTGGAAAGCCTCAATTTAAATTGATTTTGAATCAACTTTTCCATATTAATTTACCCTATTTTCTAAGTAAAGGTGCATTCTCATTGGTTGATACAAATATTAAAACATGTTGATTAACAAATAGAGCCTATATATTAGATTTTGTACCTATCTTTTTTATATGTAGGAGGTACACTATAACTATATACATTTATGTAAGCAATTATATAGCTTAATATTTTCAGATTCTTAATTGTACACTTTTAGAAAGTTAGAAAATTGTGAATGATATATTGCTTAAATAGATAACATTTTGCTCATGAAATACTGTCAATCTGCATTAGGATAGTAACTGGAATTTAATTACACACCACCATATAAAATATATTTTTGTTAAACAAAGCAAGCTTAAATGTTTTGGACACAAACTTCTTATCAAAACATGTTTCACATTTACAATTGTTTTATTAATCCCACGGTTCCTTTAACTATAGTTGTGAATTAAATTGATTATTTCAGGTTATCCTGGGAAAATTTTCAAATATGCCTAAGTGCAAGTGACTGGTGCTTAAGTTCTTACTGACCTTAGTCTCTTGAAAATGATACTGTCCTAAATTACTTAGGCTGATTTATTGTGCCATATTTATAAAGCTTGACCTCAAAAGTTAGAATCATGGGGAAAACATCTTTATATAGAAAAGCCAACTTTAACTCAAAGATTTTGATAGAGGCTCATGGAGTCAGCATTTTTTTTTTATACTTAAATGTTAGGAGTATAAGAAGTTTGGGCTTTAACGTATTTTGGACTAAATTCAGATTTCATTTCAACAGAAAAATGTAACAATCAAAATAAGATTTAAATAAAAAATATGTATTTTTATCCTCCCTGGTCTGTACTGTATCCAGACAAAATGAAACATAAATGGGAAATTTACTTTTCTGTTTGTCCCAAGGGTTAACTCTTGAAGTGTATTTTAAAATCACAGCTTAAGTAATATTGTTAACCATTTTTCTGCTTATCCTTGAATCAGGAATATCCAGCTAATAATCTAATGCAATGGTGACAAATATTCTATATTTTATTCATATGAAGGGAAAGTTCTTGAAAATCAGTTCTTGACTACCAGATATTCTTTTGAGTGATCAACGGAAGTGCTTAATGACATGGTACATACTTTTATCTCTGCTCATTAGCTGATAACAGTATATTCTTGTGATATGGGCTGGGGGTTTCCATAAATGTGGTTCAGAACCAGAGGTAATTCATCTGAACAAACTGACATATCATGAAATGATCCTTGTGTCTCCAAATACTATGGAGTCGGGGAGGAAGAGATGGAACAGTTTGGGAGAGTGCAGGATTTTTAGTTTGAGGACATTAGGCATACATGTGTGTTTGTGTTGCTTTTTACTTTATAGCTTTTGTTTTAGTTTTGTATACTTAAAACTTACACTGCTTACTCTGAAATTTCAGAGCAAAACATAGCAAAAATTCAGCTGATTTGAGCAGGAAAACCCCTACAGACTTTGCCAACATTTACAATTTGTATTGTTATATAGTATGTGAGCTCAAAAGATAGAGAGGCTCTAGCAAAACAAAACCTTTCAAACACATCCATTTAATACTGTGAATCAAAATAAGATTAACCTAGCTAGCCTATTAATCTACAAACCTCCCCATGCAAAAGGCTTCCAAGAGGATCTAAGATGGTATCCATGATGCTAAAATGTACATGGCTGATAGTCTAGACAGTAAAGTCTCCCAAGAAGATCAATGCCTTTGCTTCAGTTACCTGAAAGCTTAGCTAATGTTTCCTCCTTTTTAGATTTTTCCTTAGAAGACTCTAGTCCCCCTACTGGGTTCTGGGATTGGACAAAACCCACAAATTACTCCCTCTCCTACTCAGATCACAAACCATCACCCTGATTCACCCCACACAAATGGATTCAATCAAATTCCCAAATTGTGTGGGAGCAAACTCTTATCAAACCAAGTAACCTAGAGTTGGAAGAACTAGTCAAGCAGAACCACCCCTTGACCACTTCTAAAATGAATGCAGCAGTGCTTAGGACACCATCCTATGATCTCACTGCCCTTGCAGGTGGTTGTGGCTCTCAGCTGTCCCTTATCTATGTGAAGCCCTTGCATAAGTTGGTTAAATAGGCCAAGTTGTCAGCAATGTGCAGGTAATACACAGCTCTATATCTGATATAAAAGATGTAAATAACACCATTTTCTAATTCTAACATACAGAAAAGATCAGTGCCTGGCTGAGGAGCATGTGATTGAAACTGAACCCAGACAAGAAAGGATCGATACTTGTGGGGAAAGGGAAGCAATTTGAAAAACTTGCCTCCTCCATAGCTACCCCTTCAGGCATCTTATTCATTGCAATTTCATAGCCTCAGGCTCCTGAATGTGGAGGCCTAAACCCACTCATGTCCACTTGCACTGGCCCAGAAGTCTTAGAGCTAGCAACACTGATCCACAGTTTTGACCTCCAGGCCCAATAACTGCAACTCCCATATCTGAGAATGAAGCCAGACAGCCTGAGGAAGCATCAGCTGGTACAGCACCTGCTTGCTTGCTCAGCAACATGAACTGCTGTAAACATGTTGACCTTCTGCCTTGCATACTGGCTTCCCCTGGAACTACAGTACTACCACCTTTAGTGGTTATTTTTTTATTGAAAGTAGTCTTTTTTTCCTTCTTAACCCTCTCCCCCTCAATGTGTTTAAATCTCAGGTCAGTTTTGTTTTAAAGTTGCAAAGTAAACTTTTTACTCTGTTGAAAACATAGCTCAGGCTCAAGAATGAGAAGACACAGAAAACCTATTTTTTTTTAAACCTCTATGTTGAAGCCACTGTATTTGGGGATGGGGGTAAAAAAAGAGGGCTGACATGATTTTGGATTCTGCTATGTTTTTCAAGAGTTCTGTTTAATATTCAGAGCCTCTACAAGGTTGTCTGCCTGCCTGTACTCTCATGGCAGTTATATGCTACTAACACAGTGAAACTGATGACTAATAGGCAGAGATTTATAAGGACAAGAGGGAAGCAGAACTTTCAAAGGAGCCAGCCCATGAAAGAGGTAAGAATGAGCATGACCTCTGACTGTTCAGAACCAAATGCTGAATTGATGTCTGATTTACTTTTCTCATAATAAGCTCACTACTTAGTCTTGTGCGTATCTGGAACGAAACAACCTCTCTTCTTTGTTTTTCTTTCTTTCTTCATGGAGTGAAGAGAGAGGCTTATAGTTGTATATTTCTGAAGGAGGCACTGGGATACCAGCAAGGGTGGCCACATTAGTACACACTGAAACCTATAGCCAAGCATGATCAAGTCCAGCGACCCTGACAAAGAAGTCCTGATAGGTAGCAGTAGTCACACTTAGAAAACTTCCTCTTCTTAACCTTGCAATTAAAAACCCAGGGCTGGTTTCTGTCAGTTACTGGGCTAATGGGGCTGTTTAATTGCAGAGTAGATGATGAGACTCTGGGCTTTAGGGAGGGTCCCAGAGTTCAGGCTCAGCTTTGGCCCTGATGTTGACACTGTAATTAAAGAGCCTTAGCCCCAGTCAGCTGCATGGGCGAGGTGTGGGGTGCTAAGTGCAGCGCAGACATAGGCAGAGAGCCACGCTGGGGATGAACACCATATACTGGACCAAGGCCTGTTTTCCAGCTACTCCAGTCCTTCTTCAGGCCTCCTTCCCCGGGGCAGGACGGCAGCCCCTGGCTTGGCACAAGGGCCGTTGGGTAACGGCGCTGGGCGGCAGAGCAAGCCCGGGTCACGCGGCAGGCGGGGCCGCTCCCTTGAACGCTCCTGCGCGGCTCCCTCCAGCCGGCGGCCGTTGCTGGCTGCAGGGCTAAGTGGCATCGCGCCGCAGCCGATCTCCTGCAGGCGCCCCCGGGCACGTCCCTGCACAGAGATAACGGGGCGGGGCGGGCTGAGCCAACCGCCCCTGCCCGCGGCGTGCCCGTCACGTGGTGTCTGAGCACCCCCCCCCGCTCCCTCCTGCGCATGCGCCTTCTCCTCTAACCCACCCCCTCCCCAGTCGCCCTTAGGGCGAGATGATTTAGCGTCAGAAGACCCGGAGAAAAGGAGCATGCGCAATGGTGAAAACGCTGCGGCGGCGGCGGCGGCGGCGGGGGGGGGGGTCCTCTGTGGAATGATGAACGCATGCGTACTGGTGGGCGGGAGGGGGTTTCGCCCCACCAGGGTGGGGAGAGCATGCGCAGTGACGGGGGCTCGGGCTGGCCTTATATAGGCTGCGATCAGCTGATCGGCTCCGCATTGCAGAGACGCAGATATGGAGCTGCTGGTTTTACCTTGTCTGTTGGCTGCTGGTAAGCGGGGCCGAGCCGCGCGCGCGCTGGGCGGGGGCCCTATTGGGGGTTGCTCACGGGGCGGCAGCAGCTGCGGGTAGGCTCTGGGCTGGGGCGAACCCGCGTCCCTTGGTGCCCCGGCTGGCCGGGTCGGCGGGGCTCGACCATGCGGGTGGAGGGAGCGGGGCCGTTGGATCTAGGACGGAGGCCGGGCAGCGGCTCAAGCAGTGGGAGCTGCACGGGGGCGGTGGGGCCGGTGTGTGTGTCAGTATGGGGGGCTGGGTAGAGACGCCCAGGCCCGGTGCCCGGAAGCGCTGGGCCGGGTCCCCTTCCCGCCGCTGAGGCGGGCATAGGAATTAACCTTCCCGCGGCCGGGAGAGGGCTCGGAGGTGGGTGATCCAGGCCAAAGTCTGCGCTGTCTCTTGGCTGCCGTGTGCCGTCGGTGCTACACGGAGAGACTAGGTAAATACCGTCCTCGGAGCTTCGTCAGATTCGGCAAATACGGCCTGGGTCTTGACCGCGTAAACGCCAGAGATGGCCGCTAACTAATCAGACCTTCCGTGGAGTGAGAACCGCTAATGGCACAATCAGTGTCACCCATCTAACTGTGTGAGTACTGGCCTGAGCTCAGCTGCCTCCGGGGGCTAGATGTTGTGTTAAATGACTGATCGCAGCCCTCCCAGTCTGAAGAAAATAGCTGTAGCTCTTGTAATATCTTTGCTTATGTTGTTTACATTCAACTCCTTATTTTGTATAGGTGGCCAGGGCAATAGGTTGGTGTGTTCTTACTAATTTTGATTTTTCAGATATCAGTTGAATGCTAACAGTGTTGCCTATTAAAATTAACACGTTTATGATTTTCAGTACTTCCGGAATAAAACAAGCCCACCAAATGATCATAACACCTTAAACTCCTTATGTCTAGCAAGCACGAGAATCTTTAGCTTTATATCTTAAATGTTCAAAGGATTTTTTTGTCTACAAAAAATCTTTGTATCAGGGCACATTCTTCAGAAGATAATGCTGACTCTTGCTGTAAATGACACAGCATTCTAAAGCACTGTTGGCTGCCAAAACCCTGAAGAAAAGGAAAAAGCCTTCAAGAGAATGTTGTGGGTGGAGAGTCAGCAGAAAATAAATCGTGCCTGGAGCCTTACTATTACTTTACTAATGACACGGCAGTACTCATCATGATGCAATTTAGTTTGATATTCAGTGCTTCCATAGTGCTATGGGTTTAGTATTTTACTTAGTAAATAACTAAATGTTCTGTGCCCCTGCACAGTCTGTATTCTTAATAAAACAAAATATTGAGGGACTTGACAGACAAGGTGATAGATGAAGAAAGGAACACACAAAAAATACTTAAGGGGGTTTCTTGCGGTGTAGTGTTCATCACATGACTTTATAAAGGACTTATCTTAAATCTATCCAAAAAACCTAACATCTTGAAAAATTAACCTGATACCTAATTCAAAAACAAATACACTAAATAGAGGAGCACTGTCTGGGGACAAAGTACAGATGAGGAGAGGCCAACCTCCGCACCAGTTACTGAAAAATGAGATTGTGCTAAGACTTATAGCAGGATACTGTATCTCATCAGGGATTTAATGCTACTAGCTGAAGGCAGATATACTTGAAGTTTGGAAATCCTACCAACTCTTTTTTTACTGTAAAGGCAAAGAACCCTTCTTTGTTCTTCCACTTGCCAACCCAGGTGCCTGCTAATGTCTGTGTCCGTTACTCTCTTCCTCTTTGCTGCAGATGATGTGTTTCTAGTCTGCCCTCTGGCTTAGTTTTTTCCCCCTCAGTGAATAGCTCTGATGCCTCTGTTGGCTACTGTTCATAGCCTTGCCAAGTGTTGGCAAAGTGTAGATCAGCCTCCCATACTTCAACTGGAGTGGGAGAGTGTATGTGTGGGGCAGGGCCCTGCCTGGTTCTGCTGCCTCTGTCTGAAACAATTGAGCACAACAGAGGTCTTTTGTTAGACTTGTTTATTCTATAAATACTGTTGGTCTGTGCTTGCTCACATGAGTCTTGCTATGGTCACTAATTATTTCTTTATGGAAGAGTCATGCAGGTTCAAATTAGTTTCCTTACTATTGAAAATGTTGCTGCATAGTTTGACTTCATGAGCTATTAAAGTCTAGCTTTGTCTGTCATGTCTCAAAGGAATTGTTTGGGAAGCTCATTTTAATGTGGCTGATGAATGTAAAAACTTAAGGCTGTTATTTGTACCCATGCATTCACCACCTTAATTTTAAAGAAGACACTATAGAAATAAGCAGGTCTTAAAAATCCTGTTGGATATTACAAAGTAAGTATATTTCTCAGATACAGGTGCCTTTTAAAATATACTTGCTAAAACTGAGTGCCCCATTAATCATTTTGGTTTTTTGTTGTGTAGCTCTGACAGCTGCTGGTTTTCTTCCTCAATCCTTGAGCAGTCCCTTTCTGCTCTATTTTTTGGATGCTGTTGGCAGGTATAATTTGGTGGTATGCAGTAAGTGGAGTATGTGACATGGACCTATAGCTGAAAAGAGTCAGAAGACTGAGGCCAAGTCTATATTGGTATAATTATGTCATTCAGGGCTGTGACAAATGCACCCACCTGAGCAATGTACAGTAACTCCTCACTTAACGTTGTAGTTATGTTCCTGAAAAATGCAACTTTAAGTGAAACAATGTTAAATGAATCCAATTTTCCCATAAGATTTAATGTAAATACAGGGGCTAAGGTTCCAAGGAAATTTTTTGGGGGCAGACAAAAGGCATTATATACTGTACAGTACTGTACTGTGGTGGGGAGGTGCCCCGGCTTACTCCTGGGGCTCAGGCTGCTCAGGGTGGGGATGTGGGAGGGGGCAGGAGGTGCAGAGCACTTACTTGGGGCAGCTCCTGTTGGGTGCAGTGAGTGTGCATGTGGCTCTGCACAGTGCGACACCTCCCCAATGGCTGCAGTTCTGGGAGCTCTCCCCCCCCCCCCGGGGCCACCCGGAATGCAGGGGCTTTAGGGGCTGCAGGGCCCTGGTCTGCAGCTCTAAAGCCCCTTTCGGAATGTGGCCCTGCAAGCACGGGCCGGAGGACTCAGGAGGAGCAGATGCAGCCAGCGGTCAGAGAGAAGTGGTGCTTTCCCCGCTGGGGCATCTATGTGCACCCGTGTACTGGCCGGCGGGCAAGCATCCATCAAAATGCTGCCAAAAAGTGGCATCATCAAGAGGCAATGCTGCCCAAAAGCGGTGTCACTAAGAAGCGCCGCCACCAAAATGCTGCTGATTGACGTTGCTGCTTCTCGTTGCTTGTCCACTTGCCATGGTCCTTGGTGGCTCGTCATCCAGGGCCCGCCACCCGGAAAAGGTTGGGGACCACTGTCCTAAGCGGTGGGGGAAGCACTGGGAGAGAAGGGGGAGGAGATGGGGAAGAGGAACTTGTGCAGTGCTCCCTTGTAAAGTCAGCCAAACGACTTATAAAGGAGTATTGCACAACTTTAAAAGAGCATGTTCCCTAGTGTAGCAGCGATGTAACTTTGAAACAATGTTAAGCGGGAGGACACAAAGTGAGGAGTTACTGTAGTTTATACTGACATAACCCTGGTGTAGTCAGCACTATGTTGAGGGGAAGCTTCTCCAGTTGACATAGGCCTGGTCTACGTAGAGGGGAAGCGGGGTCGGGGGAGAGAGTTGATTTTAAGTTACGCAACTTCAGCTATGTGCATAACGTAGCAGAAATTGATGTATTTAGATCTACTTGCCGCGGTGTCTTCATTGTGGTAAGTTAACGGCTGACGCTTTCCTATCAACTCCACCTGTGCCTCTCGCTCTGGTGGAGTACTAGAGTTGACAGGAGCGTGCTCAGCAGGCGATTTATTGTATCTAAACTAGATTCGATAAATTGATCCCTGCTGGATCGATTGCTGCCTGTCGATCCAGCGGGTAGTGTAGACAAGCCCATAGGTACCATAGGGAGGTGGATTAACTATGTCTGCATAGTACTTTCTTAAAGTGCTACAGCAGTGTAGCTGCACCAGTGCAGCTGAAGTGCTGTATGTGAAGACAGACCCTGAAGAACTGGGAATCTGGGTAAGGCTTTTATGTTGCTTTGCCTATAAAAGACTTAATCGACAAGATAAAGTGGCAGGTAATGTGGCCTGAAGAAGCTTTAAGACTGTCTAGACCAGAGGTCGGCAAAATTTTTCACCTGAGGGCCACATCTGGGTATGGTAATTGTGTGGCAGGCCATGAATGTCCATGAAATTGGGATTGGGGTGCGGGAGGGGGCTTTGGGCTGGTGTATGTGGGAGGGGAGGATGGCACCGGTTGGAGGTGTAGGCTCTGGGGTGCGGCTGGGGATGAGCGATTTGGGGTGTAGGAGGGTGCTCTAGGCTGGGGCTGAGGGGTTTGGAGGGGGATCAGGGCTGTGGCAGAGGGGATGGCTCCAGCTGGGGGTGCAGGCTCTGGGGTGGGGCTCAGGATGAGGGGTTTGGGGTGCTGGAAGGTGCTCTGGGCTGGGATTGAGGGGTTCGGAGAGCAGGAGGGGGAACAGGGCTGGAGCAGGGGGCTGGGGCACAGGAGGGGCTCAAAGGTGCAGGTTCCAGGCAGCGCTTACCTCAGGCAGTTCACCGAAGCAGCGGCATGCCCACTCTCTGGCTCCTATGCGGAGGTGTGACAGGCAGCTCTGTGCGCTGCCCTGTCTGCAGGTGCCACCCGTGCAGCTCCCAAATTGACCAGTGGGAGCACTTGGGGCAGAGGCAGTGTGTGGAGCCCCCTTGCTGCCCCTGCATGTAGGAGCTGGAGGGGGGTCATGCTGCTGCTTCTGGGAGCCATGGCACGCATGTGCAGAGTGGCCCCAGACCCAGCTCCCCAGCAGGAACTTGGGGACCAGATTAAATCAGCTGGTGGGCTGGATGTGGCCTGCAGGCCGTAGTTTGCCCACCCCTGGTCTAGACAGACTGTACTTCCTCTAGTTTTGTATATTACGTGAAACTATATCAAATGGCACAAGTGAATTCATTTGTGGGAGGAAGGAAAGGGGCAATAGTTGAAGACAACATAATGGGTCTTGAGCACTCTTTCCAATGTAATAATTAGAACCCTACCAAATTCATGGTCCATCTTGGCCAATTTCATGGTCATGATTTCAGCTGTTTAAATCTGAAATTTCACATGTTGTAATTGTTGGGGTCCTGACCCCAAAGGGGTGGGGGCACAAGGTTATTGCAGGTGGGGCACCTACACCTGAAACTTTTTTACAATGTAGGAGCCCTTATAAAGAAAAAACATCTAAAAGTGGATGACATCAAAAATAAATGAATATATACAAATTAAAAGGATACTATAGATAACTTAACTTAAAGGTTAATCTCATTGGGTTTATCCAGCAAGTACTAAAAACTGTATGATTGTAATGGACAGCACTTTGTCCTCACTTCTCTCCTGGCCTGTCCAGTGCTGGCAACAAACCAAGTGCTATCACAGTGAGGATTCATGTCTCCTGTCATGTGAAAGGGGCTATTATAAAAGAATAGGAACTTGAATAGGGCAACTCTTTTCAGGGCTATAAACTTTAAATTTCTCCCTGCTATCATCCCCAATTAAATAAATCTTAAAAGGAGCAGAAATCTTACTGTTGTGTGTTTCCTTCTTGCATTTTATATACTAGTCAATTACAACACTAGACTTGCATAAAGGGAGAAAAATCCTGAAGCTGGTAGCTGTAGAAACAGAAGAACAGTGGGGGAAACTTGAAGCTCATAGACTCAGCTTTAGCATTTATATTCAGCAGTGATGCAAGGAACCTACAGGCCTGTATCCAGTAAGACATTGCCTTCAGCAGTTTGCATAAGGCTTGAGGCCTATGAACTTTGACACAGCTAAATGGTGTAATGGCCCCTCCTGAGTTTTGGGGAATTGAGAATAGAATGTTTAAGGGGGAAGTTTGTCCATAATGACATCGGGCAACCACAGGAATGTGAGCTAACACCAGCTTTTGGATATTCTAGGATAGGAACATCTTCAGATGTCTTGACTGTAAGAGTGCCATGGCAACAAATTGACATATGATAAATTGAAATTAATAGACCAATCTAAAGGAGAAGGGCACCTCAACATTAGTAGGGTGAGAATACAAATTAGGAAGAGGGGAGAAACCCCCTACTGAATTGGCATTAGACATAATGGTGTCAGCAAAACATATTATAAAAGTTGTATCCCAGCTTGTGGGTGGGAGGGGAAGAGATATGTAGCCCTTGGGAGGTGCCAAGATGATGGCCACTGGTTATGAGGAAGGTAACCAACATTTCAGGTTGTTCTGTAAGGGGTGGTATGAGCATATAGAACGTACAGAAATTCTGCAGATGGCTATTCTGTAATGTAGAGTTGGGGAATGTGCGTTTGGCTAGGTGAGGTAGTCATTGCTACCAACTAAAGCAGGGATCTCAAACTCGGTTTACCTTAGGGCCAGTGCCAGTCCTCAAATCCTCCCAGTGGCCCAGGAAGGTGATAAAGGAGGGAAGTGGAGGAGGGGTCTGACTTTGCACCTTACTCTGAGCCCTTAACCCCTCTCAACCCCTGCGGGTTCTTACCCTCTTCCCCCTTGGGTGGGGTACCTTCAGTCCTTAAATACTGGGGGAGGAAGTCTCCCTCAGCTGCTGGGGCAGGGTTTCCCTTACTTTAGTTCTCTGATCTTTCAGGTCTCACAGCACACCTCCGTGCTCCAGTCCTCTCTCCTTCTCCCTGTCTGCCTGAAAGGGGGGTGGGGAGGTATTAGGTTCCTGAGAGGGCCTTAATTGACTGCAGGTGCTCCAGTTAACTTGTAGCCACTGTCCCTAGTTTACAGGGAACCACACCTTAATTAGCCTTGGGCTTATATATTTCCCCTCAAATACTCTACCACTGCTCCCTGGCTCTCCTGTATCACAAACTTTATACAACTGCTTGCCTGCCAGAGTTTTTAGTGTTTCCCAGACCCCTGGCAGTGCTTCAGTTCTGTCAGTATGTTAATGGTTAGCCTCAGTGACCGAGCAGTTGAAACCTTCAGGACTGCAGCAAGGTGTGCATCAGTTAGTTGTGTGGTATTTTGACTTAGTTATATTCACTGTGTGGGGGAGTGACTCTGCCTCCATGGCTGACTCTGCCTGGTGACTAGTGATGATATCTCTGTCCCTCTCTCCCTAGCCAATGGGAGCTGCAGGAGGGGGTGCCTGCAGCAGGTGGAGCTGCTGCAACCCCTGAGCTAAAGGCTGATTGCTGTGCTAGAGTGAGATTGGAAGAACTAGAATAAATCAATGATGTGTGCCCACAAAGAACTCATTTGGTTAGTCATCATCCCTGTAGCCACTGTGGGTGACTGGTTCTTTAGTTCATATCTTCATTATTAATCTCGCCTTCCATCCTGTGCTTTCCTATTTCTTTGTTCTTTACAGCTGAAAGGATACTGTTAGTCAGCTGATTGTCCACCTGCCTCATCTTCCCCGTATAAGTGTCTTACTCATTCACATTCTAAAGCTTGTGGCTTCTCCTGCTACCTGACTGAGGATTGTTCTTCTGCAGGAAAGTTCTGTGTGCCATGATTGACTTGACTAGCACTTGAGTACAGCCCCTCTTGTGTTGCATTGCATTACTCTCTGTTGCATTCAGGAGTGAAGAGCATATGCCAAACAAAGTTGGCTTTTTTTTTTTAAAGCTACTGGTGGAAGGATGTGTGGGAATGCTTTATTGTGACCTAGAGGCTCAATTTGAGTGTTCACACTATTGATAAAAGCACTGCAGCAAACTGATAATCTACGCAACTTCGGAAAATGAGCTCAATATATTTTTGAGTACTTTACCTACCAGTTTTTTATAATCGTATTTCCAAGTTTTGGGGATTTTCCAAGCAAATGGGAACTTGCTGAAAAGGAAGTAGTGCTGTCAAATGCATAGGATTCACTGAAAACCATGTTTTGTATTATTGTAAGTGTTCTGTTTTTACTTTCACCATAAAATTATTGGATGGTTTTCCTTTAAAAATCTTATTCCAGCTGGGTCCTGCTCACTGTAAGAAGTACAAGACTTGCATCACGCTGTTAGTGTTTTCTATACCAACCTGGTAACCTGAAAAAAGCATATTATTCTCATTCTTTGTAATCAAAAGATGCTCATTATTTGCATGCCTTGCTGCCAAATAGAGCAGTCCACGCTGCTCCCATTTTATGAATCTCTGTCCAATATAGAGCTAAGGAGCAGAAATTTATATTAAAGATATGCAGCTCAAAACTGATAACAATTAATGAGTGGTTAATAAACATTTGTTTTGTCAAGAGTCTAGTGGCCACAAACAACATAGGCACAAAAAGAATAGGACTGATGATTAACCTTCCTGCAGAAAGAAGTTTGTGAAACAGCTCTGGTGGACTTGTCTCTAGATAAGAACTTAAGTATAACTCAAACACAATTATCCTGGTTTAACAGAAGGTGGTTTTTAAAACCAAACAAACCTGTTAAACCTGTGCAAACCCCTCTGACTTGCTTTTGGTTTAAAGCAGGCTCATTTTACTTTAGTTTAAAAAAAACAAAACAAAAAACTAATTGATATAAGCTAAACCATAGCAAGCCTGGTTTTAAATATAAAAGTCTGCACAGAAGATTGCACTGACATAACACAACAGGTTTAATACCGCCCCTTAATCTAGGGCTACGTCCACACTGTGGCATAATTTCGAATTAGCTAAAACCGGTTTTATTAAACAGGTATTATAATGTCGATTGTGCGCGTCCACATTAGGCACATTAATTCGGCTGTGTGCATCCATGGTCCGAGGCTAGCGTCGATTTCTGGAGCGGTGCACTGTGGGTAGCTATTCTGTAGCTATCCCATAGTTCCCTCAGTCTCCCCCGTCCCTTGGAATTCCGGGTTGAGAGCCCAGTGCCTGATGGGGCAAAAATCATTGTCACGGGTGGTTCTGGGTACAGCCTCATCCCTCCCTTTGTGAAAGCAGCAGACAACCATTTCGCGCCTTTTTCCCTGGGTGAACTGAGCAAATGCCGTAGAACTGCAAGCATGGACCCTGCTGAGATCAGTAACGCAATCGTGGACGTTGTAAACACCTCACGCATTCTCGTGCTGTCTATGGTGAACCATGAACTGCAAAGGCAGGCGAGGAGGAGGCAGCTACGGCAGCGCGGTGATGGGAGCGATGAGGACGTGAACACTGAATTCTCCCTAACCGCGGGCCCCTGCGTTTTGGAGCTACTGCTGGTAATGGGGCAGCTTCTACCCATTGAACACTGATTTTGGGCGTGGGAAACAAGCACAGACTGGTGGGACCGCATAGTTTTGCAGGTGTGGGATGATTCGCAGTGGCTGCGAAACTTTCACATGCGTAAGAGCACTTTCTTTGGACTTTGTGACTTGCTTTCCCCTGCCCTGAAATGCCATAATACCAAGATGAGAGCAGCCCTCACAGTGGAGAAGCGAGTGGCAATAGCCCTCTGGAAACTTGCAACTCCAGACAGCTACCGGTCAGTCGGGAGTCAATTTGGAGTGGGCAAATCTACTGTGGGGGCTGCAGTGATGCAAGTAGCCAAAGCAATCGTTAAGCTGCTGCTACGAAAGGTTGTGACTCTGGGAAACGTGCAGGTGATAGTGGATGGCTTTGCTGCAATGGGTTTTCCGAACTGTGGTGGGGCCTAGCTGTGGGGACATATGATGGAACCCTATCCCTATCTTGGCCCCAGGGCACAGTATGCTTAACCCGCAAGACTTTTCCATGGTGCTTGAAGAGACTGGTGGATCACAAGTGGATGTTTTCCACCAAAGATCACTGTGGGATGGCAGGAAGGTTCATGACGCTCGTGTCTTCCGAAGCTAACTACTCTGTACGGCTGCATTGCAAGGGGAATTCCTTCCCAGACAGAAATAACAGTTGGGGATGTTCAAATGCTGTCATTATTCCTGGGTGACCCAGTCTACCCTTGATGCATGGTCGATGAAGCTCATTAACAGGCAGCGGATCAGTGGTCATGGAGTGTTCAACTCAGGCTGTGCAGTGGCAGGATGGTGGTAGATGTGCTTTTGGGGCATTTAAAAGGGCTCGGGCACATACTTACGTCGCTCAGACTGCTCAGCCCACCAATGTCCCTTGTTATGCTGCTTGCTGTGTCTCCAAATCGTGTTGAGAAGTAAGGGTGAGTACCTTTTGGCTGGGGGAGGCTGAGGGCAATTATTCGCTTTGGTTCCGCTGACTACGAAGCTTGCCAGAACCAGGGGTGTTAAGAGGCAGCACCAGGAAGTGGTGCGCATCGGAGAAGCCTGAATGAGTTTCATCACAGGCAGGGGGACGGGTGCTGCTGTTCTTTTTTTTCTCCCTTCAAGAACCACCCCATCGATCCTTCTGTAGCAGACCGACCTTCCCCTGATACAGTTTGCTTAATGGAATAGTCACTATCATTTAAAAATTCATCTATTCTTTATTAAAAGACATTCCCTGTAAGCAGCACCCTCCCCCTTGATGGTATTTCTTTGTTAATGCAGAATTATAATAAAGAGGCAGAGATTTCAAGGTATATACAGTTGTGGTGGGTGAGGATAGGAGGGAAGGAAAAGGCTATTAAGCACATTAATGTAATGACAGCTTTGGTTTGGACTTCCACCGGGGGTGGAGTAGGCGGTGCATAAGCTTCCCCACGCTGTTATATACACGTCTGGTGAGGAAGATATGGATCTACATGTTGTGAGTACTGAGGGTGTTAACTATCTATGGCTTGCAGTGGCACATCCCTGTCAACCCCGCTGCTCTTTTCCTGAAGGCTCCACCGACTGTCGGGGTATCAGTTTGAGTCACGCAGTCAGCCCAGTACGCTCGATCCGCCACCGTTGATCTTCACTCCTACGCTTGATTTGGCTTGCGCCAGTTTTTCATCTTGCCACTGATTCCTATCCTCTTGTAGTGCTCACTTCACTGGCATCTTTTCCTCCTGTCTTACTTTTGACTTTGTCCAATGTCCTTCGCGATCATCTTATCCTGTTGGTGACCCTCTTTGCTTCAGCTTGCAGGTGTAGCTGTTCCCTTGACTCTTACATCTTCTGTGATAGGATTAGTCCTCCTTCGCTCATGTGCCTGTGGCTTCGGTTACTCTCCATTGGATCTCTCCTTGTGCTAGAGTTTAGCATCTTCTTGTATTTGGTGTCTCCAGTAGGGAGACTGGAGAAGCTCGCTTTCTTGCCTTTGTGGCCTGTCTGATTGCGTGAGGTGGATAGACGCGTTTACAGGACGAGGTGGGAGAAGTAGGGAAGGGTACTTGTGAGAAAAAGACTATGCTGCTCTTGTATCGGCAATGAGATGGGATGGAGAACTTGTGGAGATAAGTACTAGCTTATTCAGTCAGTAAAGAGATCATAAACATCTATATCCGCAACTATAACTATGGAGTACTATCGTCTCGTGAGTTCACAGTCAGACCTACACGTTCGTCTCACTTTCTGCTAATCTTATTGAAACTAATTGCAGTGCCTGTGGGTCCTTTGAGTTGAGCTACTGTTGAGAATCTCACAGACGCGTGGCTATTCTTGGGTCACATCATTACTCAGCTCTTTATTGCTCTGAGTGGCCCGTGTGCTTAAGGCTGTGTATTTGTGTTGATGTGTTACTTCCTTGCCACCAGATCGACAGGTCTGGTATACACTTCGTGTGTTCTCGCCTGTGTGGCTGGACTGCTCTGGTGTATGGCTATTATACAGCCTTATCTGTTGCTTTCTGCCGCTATGCTGCCTAACCGCGCTCCCTTTTGATGCTTGTATTTGCGCCTATTATTTGATCAAGTTCTCCCGCCCCACTGGCATAGGGCTGCGTTCCGGCATGACCTCACACATCCCACCCTTCCTTTCCCCTCCCACTTGTCCCACCAGCCGCGGTGTCTTGTGCATTTCGGTGTATTATATCTCCCTCTCGCTCCGATCGCAAATATGGTGTGCCTGCGTGTGCTATCGTCATGCTTGCCTCTCCCCAAGCTTTGTCCCCTTACTTGCAAGCCGCCTCGCGCTCTTGACTGTACGCCCGGCGTGGCTGCGCGCTCGGGATAGGTAGGAAGTTTCATAGCTTGTCTCTGCCTCGCTCTCACGCTCCCTAGTATAAGCTTTCTGTTAAATCTCCTTCCTCCGAATCTCTCCCAACCAGGTACTCAATTGGATTTATCGTTAGCTAAGGAACTCTCCGTAAGATAATTGTCTTGATTCAGCGCGGCGATGAAGACAGCGAGATGTTGTTGGAATGCGCTAGAGAATTCCTATGGACTATTATGCGTCCTGCTGTCTCAAATGATAGCTCATATCTCTCTGCTAACTTGCATGCCAGGTCGAGAGTGATAGTGCTTATATGAAATTTAGAGGTTAATTAACCTAGGCCCTGCCAGACAGCGTTCCGTATGCAAAGCTTTATGCACGAATGTCGATGTCACGGGCCTCTAAGCGATGGATCGATTCATGTGGAGTTGTTGCTGGCGATTTTGTTGCTCCATCAATGTTCATATACTCTGGCCGGCAGGACGATATGGTTATTATCCAATGACTGTTGTACTGCGCTCATTATACTAGGCTGCACTGTTTCCGGACGCGCATTGATGAGGTCTCACTGTCAAGGTCCTCACTAAAGTGCTTGTTTATGACCTGTGTTATTGATAGTTCTACAAAATTAACTCGTCAATGAGTGCTCGTTCCCGATGCTTCTTGTGGTGCCGCTTGTCGCTTGGAGGTATGGGGTGGTTAATTCATCTTAGCGATTCTACAAAAGCTCCTTGGCTAGTTTGAGCTATGGCCAGTGTGTGTGCTCGGCAAGTGTTCTCTTCATTCTCCTCTTCTATCTTACCCCTACCCTTGGAACCTCCGCCGATGGTTGAGATTATGACCCCCACCTCGAAATCACGGGAATAGGGGGGCGGGTAGTGGTTGGCGCAGCCCCTAAAAATTGGCGAGCAGCTCAGGTAGATACGGTTGTGTTTTGGCCTCCCGATTTTCCGTTTGCTGCTTTGGTTTTTGGTTATGCTTGTCGAGCTCCTTTATTTTCCACTCTGCACTGCACTGGTCCTCTGCTGTTGCCTTCCCAACAGCCTTTGAATTTTTTCAAATATTTTTCATTTCGTCTTTGGACGGAGTTTGTTAGGCTGAAGTCCTCTCCCGTAGTAGCGATCCAGATTCCCAGTGCCTCTCTGTGCGGTCCTGCTGGAAGCTCTTTTTTCGATTCTCAGGTGAGGACTGCATTTTGTTACCTTGTGCTAGATGAGTCCTGCTTGGTCCCTGTGCTGATCAGAGTATCCACGCTGGGCGCTAAACAGGAATTGAATTCAGAAAGTTCGCAGGGGCTTTTACCTGGCCAGTGCCTCTGGATGTTTGTTGGCTGTCCAGGCGGTCAGTGGTGCACTGTGGTGAGTACTCCCGGAGGCAATATTTGTAGATTTTTCGTCCACACTTAACACTTTCCGGATATAATATCGATTTTAGCGTTACTCCTCTCGTGGGGAGGAGTACGACCCTGGAAATACGATTTAGTTTAAAGAGCACTGTAGTGTGGATGGGTACAGCGTTAAATCGATTTAACGCTGTTAAAATCGATTTAATGGCATAGTGTGGACCAGGCCTAGGATTCTTATTCACTGTATTGCCATCATCCCTGTCTAGTTAAACTGATCTACTACTACATTTGTGCTTTTCAAAAAACTTCTGAGTTCATTACTTCAAATGTTTTAGTAGTATGGACCAGTAGATGGCCTTGTACGTCACCTGGCTTCTGCCTGAACTGAGTTTTTCCTGCCATTTGGGAATCCTTTCATACATGTTGTACTTCAGTTCCGTAGGGTATGGGGAGCCTTTTAGCAATGTCTGTGGATGAGGCTTGGTAAATGCAATAATGGTTAGAGCCAACTAAAGTTTAGGGAATCAGGATTGCGCGGGTGGGGAGAGATGAATAAGAATAGCCATACTGGGTCAGACCAAAGGTCCGTCTTCTGACAGTGGCCAATGCCAGGTGTCCCAGAGGAAATGAACAGAACAGGTAATCTTCAAGTGATCTGTTCCTGTTGCCCATTCCCAGCTTCTGGCAAACAGAGGGTAGGGACACCATTCCTACGCATCCTGGGTATTAGCCATTGATGGACCTATCCTCCATGAATTTATCTAGTAATAACTTTATAATATCTCTTTAAAATGTAATGCCATTAAAATTAAATGCCATCTAAGAGTTCCTGAAGCTGCTCTAAACGGTGCTGGTCTCCTTCATACTTCCCACCTCATATTTTCCGCTCAACCTACATCCATCATAATGAAGAATTAGTAAAATATCTGTAACCGATATCACTTGTCTTGTCATGCTCCCTAGCAGCAGTTGCTGTGCTTTGCCTTGTACTAAGACTGACTTCCTCAAACATAGAAACAGCACAAGCAAAGAAGAGGGATGTCGTAATTAACCATTCTGTTGAAATATATTCGGGTCCAGGAGCTGATGCCTCTACCAAATCAAAGGTTTTGCTAAATAAATGGGAGAGAATCTACAGCGAGGCATTTTTATCATCCTATAAGCCACCTGAGATGGTCTCCCAAGGAAACTTACACCCAGTAGAAGTATACTGCGGTTGAATGATTTTTTTTAAGTCAGCTGGTAAAGTTCAATCAGAGTTTCATTAGACATGTAAATTGGACACCATATGCTAAACCTGACTCTCGTAATAAATGAATGAAGGAACGTCAGACTGCTCATAAAAACATTACAAGAAAAACTAATCAAGTCTATGCCAAAGAAAAGGCTGTAGCTTTAGCAGAGGGTTGTATCTATTTGAAAGTATAATTTGACTAGATGGGAGCAATCTGGGGCCTGAGTTTTAATAGCCCATTATGCCAATTTGACTAAAAGGCCAATAGAAATTCAACAAGTAGTATTCTGTAAACAAGTATACACAGGGGCTTCAGCAACAGCGACTACAAAGCAAAATGAGGACAGCTCCCTTTACTAATCAGTGGGCAGAAAAGAACATTCACCTTCTGATATCTCCTCTATAGAAGTCAGTAACTATCCACTAGTGACTCAAAGTCCAACCAGAAACTTAATCCACTCTTATTATTCCCAAATCTCAACAATATGAATCTCGTGACCATTGGAGCAAGCAGTTTCACAAGACTTTCTTAGTAAGTCTTGTGAATATTTTATTGGTCTTAAAGATTCTGATGCAAACGGTCTGCCTATAAGCAAGGGCCTGTGGATGGATTACATAGTGCTATGAACTTCTGCAGAATCATACTCTTGAGTATGTGTGTTTTGTTTTTTTTTCAAAAATTTCTTTTTTAGATCTTACAGTTGTAAACATAATCTCCCAAACAGTCACTGGTGTAAAGTTATTTAAAATTGTTTTTCTGAGTCTGTAGACAGCCTCAAACTATAGTTGATAGATATGAACTGTTCCCCATTCTACTCAAGGGAATGTCCATTCTGAAACCTAATATAAACATTGCTTTAAAAAAATCACAGTTGCGATAAGTACAAATTTATAACTATAATAGCTGACTGATTATATATAAGGTCATTGAGTAGCTGTTAGCTGGATTGGAAATTTAACTTAAAAAAACCCCAACAAAACAACCAGCTCACTCCTGTCCTAGCCTCGAGGAGGGAAAGAAGAGTGTTATCCCTTCCTCTTTGCCAAAACCTCAGATGGCCCCTATGTAGCTACAAAGCCTTCTTGGCCCCAGCCCTGAATGGCTTCTGTACAGTTGTGTGTGTTCAGTGCAAACTGCTGTGATGTGCAGAAAATCTGGGAGAATTTAAAAAAAAAAAAATGAAATCAGTGTACAAATAACAAAGAATGATATACACATTTATTTTTTAAAGTTTTTTTATTTAATATAATCTGAAGCTGCTACATAGTTTCTGATCTTTCATCAGGTGCTGCAGAATTTGGGTTGAGATCACTTCGTAGTTCAGGCTGTAGCCAGAGCTATATGTCTCTAGAACGAGGGATATGTGAGCACATGCACATAGCTCTGATCCCTCAAATGAAAATCCCGCTTCTTCTGGGTTTAGAGTTTTGTAATCCAGGGCATGTAGGCTAAGGGTATGGCTACACTTACAGCTGTACAGCGCTGGGAGTTACAGCTGTCTTTGTACAGCTGTGTAGGGAAAGTGCTGCAGGGTGGCCACACTGACAGCTACCAGCGCTGCAGTGTGGCCGCATTTGCAGCGCTGTTGGGAGTGGTGCGTTATGGGCAGCTATCCCACAGA